>NC_142929.1:170170284-170177784 GCF_046866305.1 Octopus bimaculoides
GTGAGGCTGAATGTTCCTGAGGACTACGTTCATGTTATGCATGTCTGTCGAGGACTCAGCCATTTGTAAGTTAATTTTATCCTTGTGTGGTAATGAAAAGTGAAATCGACATCCAATATTTGCTATGTATTTGTATCAATGTACTATGTATGAACTTTGGATTTATATATCTACTGTCTCATTCACTTTCACTCATTCTCTTTCACCTCCTTTGTATCCCTTTTCTCTCCCGCTTTTGATTTAACCATGTGTATATGTATCTGTATATCTACTACTCCTGCGATGTGATAAACATTTAAAAAGACAAAACGAATACCGTCACCACACACTGTCGCTTTCACTCTCTCTCTTTCTCTCTCACTTTTTCTCTCTGCCTCACTCTTTCTCTCTTACGTTCTCTTTGAAACATTTAAAAACACAAAATGAATGCCATCACCACTCACTGCCTCTTTCACTCTCTCTCTCTTTTCTCTCACTCTCTCACTTTCTCTCCTACTCTCAGTTTCTCTCTCTCACTTTTACTTCCTCTCTGACCTCCTCTCCCTCGCTTTGCCATGCCTTTGAAGTGTGACGCACACAACCGGTACGTACAACAACAAAAAGTTAGCGTATTAATATCATTGATAATAATGATAATAATAATAATAATAATAATAATAATAATAATAATAATAATAATAATAATAATAATAATAATAATAATAATAATAAGCTTTAGCTTTTCATGCTTCGGAGAGAAGCAAACCTGAGAAGCGAACACGGGGCGTATAGCGCATAACTAAATATAGCAAGGTGCTTTTAGAATGTTGCAGTGAATCAGCCAAATAGTCGTGTAATGAATTAATTATTATGGCACAACTGTTAGCACGCTGGATGAAATGCTTGGTGGCATTACGTCCTGAGTTCAAGTACTGCCGAGGTCGACTCTCCCTTTCATCCCTTTGGGTTCGATAAAGCATGTCGGAGTTGAACTCTGGGGTCGATGTAATCAACTTATTTCCTCCCACAAACTTTTAAAGCCTTTATTATTACTGGTGGTGATGGTGGTGGTTGCAGTAGTGTTAATGGGGTGAGCTGGCGGAATCGTTAGCACACCGGAGAAACTGCTTAGCGGCATTGTGTTCCGAGTTTAAATTCCAATAAGGTCGGCTTTGCCTTTTATCTTTTCAGTACCAGTTGAGTCCTGGGTCGATGTAATCGACTTATCAGCTCCCCTGAACTTGCTGGCCTTGAGCCAAAAAATTTGAAATTATTATATTCGGTGACCTGGCTGAATCGTTAGTACGCTGGTCGAAGTGTTTAGCGTCATTTCAACAGCCTTTACGTTTTGAATTCAAATTCCACCTTTCATCCTTTCGAGGTTGATGAAATAATTACCAGTTACCCCCAAATTTGAGACCTTATACCTCCAGGAGAAATTATGATTATTATTATTATTATTGTTATTATTATTATTATTATTATTATTATTATTATTATTATTATTATTATTATTATTATTTAGTTGTAGGGTAACTATACTATTATATTAAAAATTATTTTATTTGTATTGAGTTTCGTCCCTTCATATTTCGGATTTAAACCCTGCTGAACTTGAGTTTGCAGTTTGTTGATTTTATTTTTAACGCTAGGTCAACCCAGTCTGAACTGTAATTTAGTTAAATGAATTACAGCCATGGATCTCTGATCTGATGTGTTCTCCCTTATTTAAAACGATAGGGTAGGGTGGAACTTGCAGGAGATCTGACTTTTTTCCTCGTATTTGATTAGTCAATAAAATAGGGAACAATAATTAACTAGGGATAATACCATTGACCCATCATTGCTTTTAGATGTATTTTACGAAAAAAATAAAGGGAAAAGAAAAGCTTGACATCACCTTTATTATCAGTCGTTCACATTTTACGAACATGCAATCGTGCTTAATAAAATATAATAATTGTCACTGCAAATTAGTTCTGATTAAGCAAATCCATGTTCAAAGGTATTCTAGCGGTATCTATGAAATGATTTGTTCGATAAAATTGATCTTGGGCTATTATTCAATATGAATTTCCGTTTGAAAATAACAAAAACCGAGACAAAATCGGAGAAAATCTCTCTATCATTTGGGAACCCTGCACATATGATAAAAATGGTTATTACCATTATTAAATTGTTACTATAGTGTGTTGCCTGGCATCAGACAAAATCTGACTAAACAGACAAATAATTGGTCTCAATATATCCATATTGTTGTTGTTGGTGGTGGTAGTGGCGTCTAGTTAACTATTATTTTCAAAGGAGTCCTTTTCATATTTAGTACAAAAAGGTGTGATTTAACGAATATTTAACAGTTACTTCTGGCAAGTGGGACAGCTACGCAGACGTTGCTACATTGATTCTTGTGAACTGACAGTATCAGTAGAGCGTCGAACAAAATGTATTGCAGTATTTATTTACGGCTCTTTACAATCCGAATTCAATTTTGACCAAAAAGGACTTTGCCTATCATTCTTCCTGGGTAGATAAAAGAAAGTACCAGTAAAGTATTGGGTCAATTTAATTGATTATATCCTTCTCCACAAATTTATAGCATTGTACCTCTGTTAGAAACAATTATTTTATTACAGATAAAAGCAGTGAAGGTCATAATTGGTAGAACGTCAGTGATAAGTATTTGTGTACAATTTGCTACATATCTTAATATTTAGAATGAAATCCCATGGAAGTTGATTTCCTTCTCAGGTTTAATAAGATAAAATACCAGTTAAAAACTTGGTTTTGATGTTTAATGTTTTAATGAGGTTAAATATTACTTTTCTTTTTGTAGTAGCTGATATGGTAATGGTGCTCCTCGCGCTGTTTAGTCTTATATCAGTCTGACATAAAACAAAACTATACGAATACGAGCCTTTCCCATCTCATTTTAGGAGTATACAGTATTAGGTTTATCCTATGTCTCTATGTCTTTCTGGAGGAATATAAACGCTTTTCTTCTCTAACAGGTCAAACAACTATTTGGAAACCCCATTATTTTCTGCTATTATTTTGATAATGGATGATGAAAGATTAGCGGAACGGTCTTCACATTATGAGTTCAAATATTGGTGTGGTCAAACTTACCGTTCACCTTACCGGATTACTAGTCAAGTACTGGAGTTGATTTAATCAGCTAATTCCTTCCACTCAGAATTGCTGTTCTTAAGTCTAAATTAGAAATAGTTATTATGCTAACAGAGGTCAGCAGATGGGCACAATCGATAAAGAATTGGACAAAATACCTTCCACAATTTAGTTAGGGTGCTTAGGACCTCAGTTCCAGATCAAGGAAAGTCAATTTCCGAGGTCGATGAAATACAGGACATGTCAAGTAGAGGTAAATATGGCCCTTACTTAACATATTCCAAATTCTTACAACCAACATGATCGATCATTTTTATCATTCACAATTTCTATATAAATGTAAATAGAATTCATTTGTTCCGACTATACTTGCCAAAAGTTGAAGGAGTGATTAAACGAAACAATGTATATGTATGTCAAAGGAAGTCCAGATACACACACATACACACACAAACATATTCGCACACATACACTCACACTTTGTTGTTGCTTTCTTTTGGTTTTTGCTGTTACTTTTCTACTAAATTTTATTGTGATTATTATTTCTGGTACTACTGCTGTGACTGCTGCTACTACTACTACTACTACTACTACTACTACTACTACTACTACTACTACTACTACTACTACTGTAGTGACATTTTTAACCCCATATTTCAACTGATAAAGATATTGTTTAAAGATATATATATATACATATACATATCTATATATCTTTGTATCTTTCTCCCCCTCTCGTTCTTCCTTTTGTTGTTCTTCGTCTCTCCACTTCACTACTATTTCTCTCTCTCTTCCGCCCTGTCTCTCGTTGCTCACCTATGTTCAACTTCCTCCCCTTTTTTCTCTCTCTACCACTCTTTCTCCTCACCCCTCGCCGGTCACATATGACCGGCTACTGCTTTCTTTCTTTTCTTGGCTACTGCCAAGCTAGCACGAACTTTCTTCTCTCTTCCCCTCAAGTTCGTTGCATCACAGCGTTCAGGATACAGATATTTTTTTCACGTCTGGCCTTATAGGCCTTCTTGTTTATTTTCACTGTTTCGTTTTCCTGTTTTTTTTTTGTTTGCCACTTAATTCCTCCGCATTACAAATTTAATTTAATTTAATTTGTTTCCGCGGGAAGAGCTATTCTAGCAATGCGTTCAGCCCTAACTCTTCGAAACGCTTAGTTTAGAATAGGCTCAGCTGATGAAGGAAATATTCTCTATGTGGCCTGTTTATTTTCTGTGCTCTGTTTATGTTCTGTTTTTCATTTTGTCCACGTTTTTTTGTGACGTCCTGATATGCCCAGATATACATTTATATATACATGTAGACGTAAGTTTGTACATACATGTACGTATATATGCATATACTGACATATTATTTGTATTATATATATATATATATATATATATATATATATATATATATATATATATATATATATATATATATATATATATATATATATAATGTATGTATGTATGTATGTATTCTTTTAATCTTTTATTCTTTTACTTGTTTCTTTCATTTGACTGCGGCTATACTGGTGTACCGCCTTGAAGGGTTTTAATCGAAGAAATCGACCCCAGGACTTATTCTTTGTAAGCCTAGTACTTATTTTATCAGTTTCTTTTGCCGACCCGCTAAGTTGCAGTGACGTATATACACCAATGCCTGTTATCAAGCAATGGTGGGGGAGGGGCAGACACAGACACAATCACACACACACATAAATATATATATTATCTGAGAAGAAAAATGAAAAGCTAGGCAGAACAAGTAACACAAGTCACTTAGAATAATTTAATTTGGGTAAGGCGAAGTCTTATAGCCGTTTCTGAGATAACCCAAGTGGTAGGTTAGCATGTCCATGCACTGAGTATTCCATCACCAGATATAATGCATGAATATTTTGAACGTGGAAAAATGTACAGTTTACAAGGAATAAAATTCACAGTTTATAAGAAGTAAAATAGAAGAATATATATGTATGTATGTATGTATGTATGTATGTATGCATGTATGTATGCATGTATGTATGCATGTATGTATATATATATATATATATATATATATATATATATATATACGATGAGATTCTTTCAGTTTCCATCTACCAATCCACTCACAGTGCTTTGGTCGTACCCAGGCCATAGTAAAATACACTTGCTCAAGGTGCCACGCAGTGGGACTGAACCCGGAACCATGTGGCTGGCAAGCAAGTTACTTACCACACGGCGACTCCCTATATGTGTGTGTGTGTGTGTGTGTATGTGTATGTGTGTGTGTGTGTGCGTGTGTGTATGTAAGTACGTGTGTGCGCACGGCAGCGTATGTACGCGCGCGGGCGTGTGTGTTCGTGTCTGTATTTCCCGCAAACCACCGCTTGACAACAGGTGTTAATGTATTTCCTTCATTGTAACTTAGCGGTTGGGTACAGGAGACGATAGAAGAGGTAAATAGTTTTACAAAATATGAATTAAATTCAGGGGTTGCTTCGTTCGGCGGAAATTCTTCATAATAGTACCTCATCGTGGCTGCAGTCCACTGACTGAACTACATAAAATATGAATGACCCACATACACAAACCTATCTATATATCTATCTATCTCTCTCTCTCTCTCTCTATCTCTCTCTCTCTCTCTCTCTCTCTCTCTCTCTCTCTCTCTATATATATATATATATATATATATATATATATATATATATATATATATATATGATATATAGGTGTATACACACACATATGTATGCATATATGCTTAATGTAAAGTTCGTTGATCACGTCATGACAAAAAAGGCTGATATAGGTATAGATTTTTGGTGGTTTCTGTAATAGATAGATACGCGTTACATCATTGCTCACCTTTCGCAATTGTGGTATAACCGCACATGCATGACATACACAAACACGAGCATTACAGAAAACAATATAAATTTTACAAAAAAAAAAAAAGCATTAACAAAAGTGAAAAAAAAACAGACCTCCGGATATGAGGGAAAAGGTTTTCTTTTTCTCTTTCTGCTGCTCATACTTTTACTGAAATAGCTGTTTAAATCAGAAAAAAAATTACATTTTTTTTACAAACCTAAATGCAAAAATCGTGTGAAACTGTCACATACTGTTTGCATAAACACACATACACTCATACGTGCACATATACACCCATACACAAACATATGCACACATGCCCTCACATGCACGCACACACACGCATACATACACACAAAACTCTCACAGATACCCACACAAGTATACGCATGCATATAATGATGCAACAAACACTGACACATGAACATACACGCGATCAAGAATAAATTGGGAGAGAAAGAAAATATCACAGGTTAGAGAATCCCTTTTCAACTAAAACTCCAACACATTTTGTTCTTCTTTCGTTTTGAATTTCTTTTACATTTTTCCACCTGTATGTCTAAATATACTCAGCGCCTACCTTTCTAAAAAAATACATTAAAATGAACAGAAATAGCAACAATAACTTGACAAAAAAGAAGACTTATCTGTTAAAAAGCTTCCTACATCGAATCTACTATCATTTTAGATCTAATTAGAAAGAGAGCGCCTTACATGTGAGTCTCGGTAAAATAATTAGAGCGCACGCGAAGTCACGTGCACGTATCGGCACGCACATGTGTCGTGCATGCGGGTATATATATATATATGTATATATATATATATATATATATATATATATATATATATATATATATATGAAAATACAAACCTGTATAAATTTATCTACGTGTATGTATAAGTATATATACGCACACATATACAAGTATGTATATATATATATATATATATATATATATATATACATGTGTATATTTATTTATATATATATGTTTATATACACACATACTTCTACATATATGTGTGTATATATGCATATGAATATATATACATACATATGGATGTGTGTGTGTGTGTGTGTGTGTGTGTGTGCTTGTGACAGTACATGCGCATCTCTGTAACTGGTATCATAACCATGTATATATATATATATATATATATATATATATATATATATATATTCTAATGTATTGGTATCTCGTATCTAGCGATATTTATAAATCATTGCTTTCCTATTCTTTCTTTTAGAGTACATAGATATCAAACACATGCATCACACGCGCGCGTACACACACACACACAAACAAACACACACACACACACACACATATCCATTTGCGTGCATGTATGAACATATATTAAGTAGTGTTTATCTATGATGATGTGCATGCAAGGACTTATCCAGAGTTACATCTTTATAATAATAATAATAACAACAACAACAACAACAACAACAACAATAATAATAATAATATTAATAATAATAATGGTTTCCAATTTCGCCTGAAAGGCAGCAATTTTGGAACAGGAGATGAGT
>NC_142929.1:170182784-170200284 GCF_046866305.1 Octopus bimaculoides
TGTACACAAATCAAAATACATACAATAGAAATCCAAAAGTAAGTACACACAAACGTATGCGCACAAATACACACACGCACGCATGCGCACTAAGACATATGATTGTATGTGTATATATGTGTGTGTAAACACACACATATACGCACACATATAAACACATTAAGCACGCGCACACGAATATATTTCTATTGATATATCTAGGAAACTTTATGTCACAAATAATAAACACGATCTGATTCTATTTCATCTGTTTTTATTACTAATTAACTAATCAGTCTCTCTAATAATCAATTACTTGATTAATCCTTAGCTCATGAATGACATGCCTTACTCGGAAGCTGTCTCACTGTCTCCAAACCTTGGTTCCTTTATCATATAATTTTAGGTGATGTCTGTGACTGAATGTGGGAAAAGGGATTGTACATTTAATTCACTAGTCGAAAGGTAAATCAAATTATCGATTAGTTAATAGCTTAACAGGTAAACTACTATAATAATAATAATAATAATAATAATAATAATAATAATAATAATAATAATAATAATTATAATGATAATGATAATAGATGTAGTGCCAGGCAGTGGCTATCAATGCTCTGATGCAGTACCAAGCAGTGGCTCTCATGGCTTCTGATCTTAATTGATTAGAAGCGTTATCATGTACGTTGTTTTGTCTTGGTATAAAAGATGGGCTACAGCAAATATTCTGCTCAATACCACAGATTTGCTTGTCAGTTGTTTGACCTTAACCAGTTGATCATGTCCTTTAGTGGCTGACAATATGTGCATCTCTGATCATGAGCAGAAGTAGTGGCGGGGGGCATCATAGCCATGTGTTGAGAGGAGTTCTTTGTGGATTGAATAATTCACCTTTGGAAACATGGGTGTTTTGCTCAACATCCTTAAACAAACCTTATTCAGGGGCCTTTTGAGCGGGATTGGCTGCTCGACCTGATAAAAATTCTAACTGAGCCCCACCTGTGACGTCATGCGCTGTTTATCTTGATATGAGATCACCATACATATTTATATATATATATATGTGTGTGTGTGTGTGTATATATGTTTGTACGTATATATACTCATACACATTCACTAACAGATACACCCACATATACAGAGTGCTTGTTCTCTGTTTGGCTGTCTGTCTCTCGCTCTCTCTCTATCTCCCTCTGTCTTTTTGTCTCTCTCTCTCACTTTCTGTATATATATATATATATATATATATATATATATATATATATATATATATATATATATATATATATATATATATATATATATATACATGCATGCATGCATACATACAACCATACATACATACATACATACATACATACATACATACATACATACATGCATGCATATATTTATGTATCTACAGAGAAAGGATGTGAGAGTGAGCGAGTGGGAGGGAGAAATCTATGTATGTGAGATTGCAGGTGTTTTATTTTGGGCATCTAATATAGCTGCGTATATGTCTCTATGGGCAAGAATGTTGAATCTGATGCTGCTATTGTCTGTAATATGTACGCAGGAAACAAAATTATTCTATTACAAGAACATTCCTGGAACTTCCTAGAGAATTGTGCTGAACTGTAAATGATATACTATTTACAGTTTACCTAATCCTTTTCTGTTTACCACATTAACATTCCCTTCCTCTATCTCTTACCTTGTTCCACTCCGCCTCTCAGTCACTCTCTATTTATCGTCTTCTTTTATGCCTTTCACTCTCTCTGTACGTTAGAATTACATTCTATTCATTCGCTATCACTCTCTTTCCACTCTTCACTTCTTTATCCTTGTCTTCTTGCTTTCTGCAATCAGCATTGCTGCCGCAGTCGGTTATTCAGACACAGCAGAAGAATTTTAATGTTCTGTTCTGGGAAAATGGTGATTAGCAAATTTGTAAAAGTAACGAAACCCAACTAAAGCATTAGATTCTGAAAATAATAACTACTTCTTTGTGATTATTTTCTACACTTTCACATTACAGGTTTCACAATCCGTTAAGATGCAATAAGTTAAAAATTAAAACTACCTATTATCAGTACCGATATATTGATGAAATAAACTTTGGAAAAATTTATATGAAGCCTAAGATACTTAATATAATCAGCTAAGTAAAATACTCTAATGAATTTAAATTACTCCTCTCATAGAAAGAAAATTCATTAGATTTAATGACACATTTTTTTTTTCTCAAGGAAACAAAGGAGACAGCTATGGAATATAACTGCTTAAAAGTTTAATGTAGATATGTAGTGATGAGTGACAACAGCAAATATATTCCATTCATACGTATTTGTTGCAAAAATAGCTATATGTTTTCTTACCAAATATTAGAATGGATAGGAGAATATACAATATTTTAGTGAAAAAGCATTCTGTGGTAAAGCAATTTAAAACGGTGACATGAGGAGAATTTGCATGCGAAGTCGTTTGCATGAATAATATATACGTAGGTGGCGAATAACATATACAATAAAGAAATCGCAGAAAATTATTCCTCTACGTATGTGTTTATGTGAACTAATTAATGCCTGATATGTGAATCTCCATTGAGCTGCCTTTCTTTACTTCAGTGCACGTACATCTATTTCTCAGTTTCTCTCTCCATTTCACTTCACATACGCACACACGCACAAACACTTATAACAACTACATATGTGTGTGCGTGTGCATGAGGATGCGAGTGTGTGTTCATACATACATAGATGCATACGTATGTGTGTGTGTGTGTGTGTCTGGTGTCTGTATGTGTGCACGTAGGGATGTATGTGTATATATACAAGTGGAAAAGTGCATATATTCATAAACATATGTGTATGTTTAGTTACAGGAATACGCAAGCATAAATACACACATCCATATATATATATATATATATATATATATATATATAGCGAGAGAGAGAGAGAGAGAGTGAGAGAGAGAGATAGAGATAGAGAGAGAGGTGAGAGTGTGTGTGTATATATGCATATATATGTGGTATATATATATATATGTATATATATATATATGCAAATATATATATAATAATATCGAACGCTCTCGTTATATATAAACATATAAACTTACATGTTCGTACATGCATTTTTGCTATAAACAGCACAGCATGTCATTATTTTATAAATAGTACCAGGAAAGGGTACAAATAGTTTCGAAATAGCTCTTGATTTCTTGAGTTGTCATCCATTCACCGTCAATGCAAATCAATGCAAAACAAAGTTAACATTTACTTAATAATTTGAGGGAGAGACAGACAGACAGAGACAGAGAGAGAAACGGAGATAGATAGAAAGAAAGAAAGAAAGATAGATAGATAGATAGATAGATAGATAGATAGATAGATAGATAGATATACATAACTATATATATATAGTCACTATGAAGATATTTAGACCTCTTATAGGGATACTTTTATCCGAGATACACTGCTTTAATATATTGTATTTTGAAGTGGTATTTCTTGAATGAGTATTTTATATGAAATATTATAAAATATCAAATATTATTATTAAGTTTGAAAACGGAGAAATCTAATGGAAACGAATTAATTTATTAATTAATTAACAACCAAAATTAAAACTACAAAACATACGTAAATATATAATGTTGCATTTTAAAATACCTTGGATGGAAAATCATCTGGGTGCACAAAATGACTATACAAGGATTACATTGTGATCCATTGGAATAGTTTTAATTTTGGTTGTGAAATGAGACAATTGTAGGTGAATATGCTAATTAATTAATAAATTAATTCGTATGTATTAGATTTCTCCGTTTTCAAAATTATTAATAAAATTTTATATATATTAATGAACTGACGACATAGAGGACAGGAGTAAAGGAATAAGAAGAGAAGAGAGAAGAAAAAAGAAGCCCAAAAGTTCATATTTCAACTTTCCGATGTTGTAGAAAGAAATTCATAATTCCTTAGGATTACATCTCAGAACTTATGGACTTGTGATGTTTGCCTTGCCTTAACGTTTGTTGTCCTGTTTAACAATCACACACACACACACACACACACACACACACACACACACATACACACACACACACACACACACACACACACACACACACACACACACACACACACACACATATATATATATATATATATAATCAAAATAAGCAACAGGATATCTAGAGGTGATGCAGTACGACCGATTCAAGCGGCTCCATTTAGTTGAGCAATACCATCATTGCATCAATTTAAATGCAGGGCTATCCTCAGCTGCATAAATAAATGGAATTTTTTAATCAGTTGGACATATTAATATAATTTTACTTAGATTCTCTAATAGAGCAAGAAGAGGGAAAAAGTCCATGTAGCTCAAAATATACTACACTTCTAAGACCTGTATGAAGTTTGTTAAGGTCATAGCGTGTAACGGATTGTGGTCATTTTTAATTTATTGGTCGTTTGTTATCAACTACCAAATCTAAGGCTAGAGGACAGTGTCAGTTTAAAATGGATAGACAGAGAGAGTTGACAGTTGATAGTTGGGTATGGTCATAAATATTGTCAGGATTTCAGGAAATGTGTAAGCAATTGTTTATGAAGGAGGTTGGGTAGGGGAACACCCTAAATCAAGATTTAATTACCAGTTAAAGGGGCAAGACGCTAATAAAAACTATGATGTTAATACAGAGGAGATTATCATGGATGATGGTATATTAACAAAATTGTTATGGTGTATGAAGATAAAACTTAAGATTACTAAAAATGATATTACAACCAGAATAAATAAACTGCATATATATATATATATATATATATATATATATATATATATATATATATATATATATATATATATATATTCTTTTATATGTTCAGTCCAATGATTGTGACCATGCTGGAGCACCGCCATTGAAAACAGTGTATACGGGATAGCGCCAGTGGTTTCAGGGTTAGGAAGAGTCTAGCAGTAAGATTCACTTTAAACGAAGTAACCACACGGTTACCAATTTCAACATTAGAAAGAGAAGACTACATAGAATTAGTTTAATATTTATTCCTGTACTTAATAATTTACTTATAAGGTGGTTTCTATAAAGGTTGCTCTTGGTATTTATTTATGGAATACTAGGGCGTTAAATCATGCTATCTTTATATTAATTGTAAGCTAAGAATCAGACAAAAACGGAAAAATAAGTTGTGCACAGATAGATACACATATTTAACTATGTGCACACATGCAAATATACACAAATATCTGTACCTTATTATGGGTGTTATAATCAACTCTTCTAGACTTAAGTAACTAGAAAGTTTATATTTCTCTTTAAGAACATTAATAACTTACAAGAGATAAGGTAAAGGTATCAAAATAAAAAAAACACAATAATAAGAAATTATAGAGAACAGTAAGAAAATATATATATATAACTTATTGTATATAATACTAGTGGGTAAGTTCACATCATATACGACTCTAAAATTAATTTCCCTTATCCAAGTTCAAGTGCAGCACCTATAAACGCTAATTCATAAAATATTTAAATGTACGAGTGATCTTATGTACGCATGATACCTTTAAGTCTAATCTATGATTAGCCAGGCTGCTCTTATCCCTATACTTAAAAATTTCCTAAGTTACCATAGAGCACAAATTGCACCCGTATTGACTATCTCTATAACGCTGCGCTTTCCTTATAATATCACATTTAAGGCTAAATTTTATTCCGCTTTCCTTCGGTTTCCAAATCATCCTAGATAAGGACCTACAATTGACCTTGAGCGTAAAAGATGAAAAGTGGTTATTGATACGTTTCTTCATAGTTATTGAAATCCTATAAATACAAAGTTACCAGCTACAGTTGTGATTGTACACTTATAGATTACGTTTTGGGTTAGACATCGGCCTAATAACGCAGAGTGGGATTTAACCCTACAATTGGAACCAGGTGAATTATTACTATTAATATTATTCAAATTTTAACCATTATTTTTATTAATATTACTATTAATATTAATTCTACTACTACTATTGTATGTGGCATTTTCATATCTGGTATTATCTCTCCATCCTTCAGTTGTTGTATCATTTACATTCATCCCAGCATCATCAGACGTATCAGTAGTTCCTGTGTTAGTATGGACCTCAGAGCTACAGTCTATATTGTATATATTAGGACCATTAGTACTGGTGTTTCTATTTTCTATTCTATTCATTCATGCAGCTGAGGATAGTCCTGCATTTAAATTGATATAATGATTGCAAAGTTCATTTAAATGGAGCCTTTTGAAACGGTCGTACTGCATCACCTCTTGATATCCTGTTGCTTATTTGGATTTTATTCACCTTACTTTGAGTTGTACGGACAATACTGCACTGACTGGTTGCTTCAACGTAAGTGCCTAATTCAACTGAATCTCAATTATTTCTTATATATATATATATATATATATATATATATATATAAATTAATTATTTAGTGAACACAATATTTGTACTGATATGCCACTATTAGTCTCATGTGATGTGAGCATGCCAGCTGTTCAATCCGGAAAGCGTGACACTTCTCAATTCGTTAATGGGAACTTAGCGTTATGCTTACAACGGCTATATATACATACATACATACAAACATACATACATACATGCATACATACATACATACATACATACATACATACATACATACATACATACATACATACATACATACATACATGTATATATGTATGTATATATATATAGGCAAATAAACAAAACAAAAAGTCAAGTACATTTTCCCAGTGAATGTATCAGATGGAAAAATAGGAGCGGCAACTGAGGTTTCAAGCATGCTTCTTCACTGGAAAGTGGAAGAATTCCAGAGAAGAGGAAGCGGAAGAAGGATCAGATTGTCAGAGAAATGCACGTGTACACACGCACACACAAACACATACACACAGGCGCACACATGCACACTCATATATAATATAATATAATATAATATAATATAATATAATATAATATAATATAATGCGTGGTCTGATCAGTAAATATCCGGACTGTTGCTATAATAACGAACCTAATGCACGCAGAGTGAATCCGCTTGACACAGATTGACCTTGAACCGTACTTTACTTTGCGCGCTTTAGCTCGTTACTATGACAACAGTCCGGATACTTATTGACCAGACCTCGTATATATATATATATATATATATATATATATATATCCTCATCATCATCATTAACGTTGTCTATGCTGGCAGTGGCCAGAATGTTTGACCAAAACTGGTAACCAGATTCCTGTCTGATTTGGCATGGTTACTACAGCTGGATGCACTCCCTAGCGCCAACCACTCCAAGAGTGTAACGGGTGGCTTTACGTGCTACCGACACGGGTGTCAGGTGCGTGACTTCAGTATCCGTCATAACTATGACTTCACTCGGCTTGATGGATCTTCCTTCTGAAACACATCATATTGCCAAAATGTCTCAGTCATTTGTCATTGCCTCCTTGAGGTCCAGCGCACGAAAGGTGCTTTTAACGTGCCACCAGCACGGTTCCTAGTTCCGCGACACCAGCATCAACCACATTGCTTCCGTGAGGCACAATGCTCAAACAGTGCTCCGTAGGTGCCACCGGCACGGCTACCAGTTATGTGAGACCGACAACAGCCACAGCTATGATTTCACTTGGTTTGACGCCTATTCTCAAACACGGCATATCATCAAATTCTCGGTCGCTAGTCATTGCCTCCGCGTGGCCAAGCGTTAGAAGGTCAAGCCTCATCTCATGTCTTTCTGAGTCTCTCTCTTCCACAGCTTCCTTCCACTGGTAGAGAAAAGCACTTCTCAATACTACTGTCCACATCCATGCGCATCTCATGACCATACCAACGCAGTCGCCTCTCTTGCACACCACATCTTATGCCTCTTATACTTAGATATTTAAATAGGTTTCGGCCACATTAGCCCACGCCATAGCTAACTTAATAGCACCGCCTGGAAAAGACATTTAGTAATGTATTTTTGTATAGTTATTTTTAGGCACCAATGCCCATTCGATTAAAGAGTTGTTGCTTGCAGCGGTATATCCGGGTGTAGCTGGTTTATCTGGAATTTGTTGGAGATATTCATCTAAGAACTTTTTGAAGGTTATGAAATCTTTTTCCTTCTTTATATGTTTTGGAATGATGTTAAAAAGAGCAGATCCAGCTGAGGAATAGTTCTGTCTTAGTGTTGTGATGTGCTGAGAGCACGATTTCTGTAGAGGACGCATGGCACGGGGACCAAAACCTTGGGTGGATTTTAAAAGTGATACCGATATCATTTGGGCAATATTGTCGGAACAATTTCCACATCATACAAATAATAATGCGCTCTTGGCGGCGCTGGAGAGAACACAGTTTGACATTCGCGAATCGATCCCAGTAATTAAGACCAGACATGCCATCAATTTTTTTTTATGACAAACTTTTCTCTTAAGTCCTTTATACTCTGCCATGCATACACATCCAGACTTTCACTCTCAAGGAGAAGTCCTTCGTTACCAAAAGAGGTAGGAGCTTTCTGAACTTTGCCCAACCTATTATTATTCTCGCAACTACGCTCTCAGAGCATCCACCCACGCTACTGACTTGGTCACCTAGGTAACGGAAGTTACTAACTACTTCTAGTTTTCTACCCTGGCATTTGATGGAGTCTATTTTCTGTACAATTTTAGTGTTAATCGTACATGTGCATCTTCCACAGACAAAAACTAGTTTCCCTGTTAACCTTCCTTTGATATTGCTGCACCTCTTATGTGTCCATAGCTTACACTGGGTACATCTTATGGAGTTTCTACCTACGTCTTTCCTACAGTTCGAGAAGGGCCATCCACTCGAGGGGATTTATGATCTGTCTGTTTTCCTACTTACTAAGACCTTGGTTTTTGATAAGTTGGTTAACTCTGAGGCCTTTTGATTCTAGACCATGCTTCTATAGCTGAAACTTCTTCTCTATTTCTGGTGATGATCCAGCTATAAGAACGAAATCATCAGCATAGAGGATCTACCAGGGGCAGCCTGTTTTAAATTCCTCTGTTATTACCCAGAGGACTTTGATAAAAAAAGAAGGGGCTGAGGACTGAACCTTGGTGAACCCTTAGTTGTACCTTGAATTCTTCGCTATACTCCTTGCCAACCCTACCTTACGGACAGCATACCTGTACATAGCTGTTATAGCTCTCACCAGACACTCGTCTATCCCTAATTCCGCATTGACCATTGATGAGGGATTGGAAGACTTTGTCAAAAGTTTTCTCCATGTCAACAAAAACCAAGTACAGAGGTTTATCTTTTGCTATGAATTTTTTCTGCAGTCGCCTTACCAGAAATATAGCGTCACTGGTGCTTCTGACTGGCACAAAACCAAACTGCGTCTCATCTAGACTAACTCCTCTCTCTCTCTCTCTCTCTCTCTCTCTCTCTCTCTCTCTCTCTCTCTCTAATTAGTTGGGCTATGACTCTCTCTGTGACCTTCCTCACCTGATCCAACAATTTGATACCTCTGTAATCATTTCTATTTAAAGAGCCACATTTACCTTTGTAGCAGTTGATTATGGTGCTGTTACACCAGTCACAGAGTATGACTCCTTCGTGTATCATACACACACACACACATATATCTATACACACACACACACACACACACACACACACACATATATATATATATATATATATGTATATATATATATATATATATATATATATATATATATATATATATATATATATATATATATATATATATGTATATATACATATGTATATATATATATGTATATATATATCTATATGTATATATATATATATATATATACACACACACACACACACACACATATATATATATATATATATATATATATATATATATACGCACAGACGCACGCGCACACACACACATACACACACGCATACATACACACACACACACACACCTACACACACACACATACACACACACACATACACGTAGAGTCACAGGGCGGGCTCCTTCATTTTCTGCCTACTAAATCCAGGCAGAATGTTCTGGTCGGTCTGAGGCTAATGTAGATGATAATTGCCCAAGCTGCTACAGAGTGAAACTGAACTCGGAACCATGTGGTTGGGGCCCATAGTATAAATTGCAAGCGTGCGCATGTATTCATCTAAAGAATCTGAGTTGGAGAAGCTTTGGTATGTCTTATAAATCTCCCCTGTGCTACTATCTTTTAGTCTTCGAAAGACCTATTATTTGTAGGTTTTTGTGTACATTAGTAGATGTATAGACTAATATACTAATGATCATAGTTACAAATGCGAATTCATACATTTGTATATACGAATATATGTACGTGTGCATGCATGCATGTATGTATGTATGTATTTGTAGACAGAAGCAAAAAAAGACACCTGTCGGCAGATACATGCGCTGACAGGTGTGTGTTTTGATTTGTTGATCAATGGTGCTAATAGCTTGATTTAAAATGTTTTACTGTGTAATGTCACTAATTCACACACGAACACAGATTTAAATGCCTATATGTCTAACAGACGCAAACTCACACATATTTTCTTATACATTAAGATAAATTAATCTCGTACTCGCCAGTTCATGTTACGGAACAGTATCGTGTTAAAGAACGCTCCAAGTACTGAAGTGCAATATAACAGTCGTTGGACATGACTGAATGGAAAGGTATTGCGACTGATATATTGTAATGCATGTCTGAAAACACAGTTCTGCAGATATTTTGCAGAATATTAAACCGAAACCTCCTTCAAAATCAGATTCATAATCCACTAGTCCTTGAATCCACTTTCAAAAATTCAGCAGAGACATATCGTCACAAAATTGTGACACAAACGGTTAGTGAAAAAATGCTGCACAAAATATTATTAGGTGGAGATTACTGGAAAAGTATTGACTGTATTTCAACAATAGAAGGAGATGCAAACAATGCTGAATGGTGAAAACTATTATTCTGCAGAATGTGATCCATCCAGGGGCGTTACACGCTAAATGCATGAAAAGTTGGGATGTACAGTTGCCACCCGAATTCTGATATACATGACAATGATAAAAGGATCAATCTAGGTGATGTAACTTTGACAAAGGCTAGTTAGGTTATTTTAATGAAGGTTTTACATAAGTGTTTACATGTGTTTACATAAGTGTTTACATATATATATATATTAACAATACGGACTTGCACTAGTTCACCAACATACACAAAATGCTGTGCCCACTACTATAGTTAACGAAAGCACTAAAATATCCTGAATAGTTTCCTTCCGGTTATTTCATGTTTCACACAATTTCTGACACTTGTAAACGAGATGTTGCGTTTTCAGACCTCATAATTCAAAATAGCCAAAACTACAACTTATTATGAGACAAAATTCGTCACAGTTTATTAATAATATACCCGCTGTATTACCTAATATACAAGTGATTGCTTTTCCCTGACTTATAGAAACTTATTAAATTATTAAACAGCTATATATATATGTCCTCAACTTTATTCGATTGTCAAAGAATATGTATAAGAATATGTATATGTATTTTTCCATATGTGTATTTTCATACACTGTTTTTAACATTTTCATTTTAATATCAGAGAATGTGTGATAATCAGTATGTAACAATACAAAGTTCATACAAAGCTTTATACTTTATATATATTTTATCATCAAAGAATGTATATATGCATTTTAATACTCGAACTGTTTTTTAACATTTTTTATTATTCTCAAAGACTTTTGATAATCTTTTTCTAAAAAAAGTGAAACCGGTTAAGTAAATAAATATTTTTAAAAAATAAGTGCATTTTCAAACCTTCTTTCATATATATATATATATATATATATATATAACCTTTTCACTCTATGTTTCTCTCAATACACACGTACACACACACACACACGCACACACACACACACACACTTAGTGTCAATCCCGTAACTAATACTAATAACTAGTGTGTTTGCTCTAATTTGCATAACACTAAGTATGTATGTATGTATGTATGTATGTATGTATGTACATATGCACTCAATGGCTTGCACCACACTATCTGTCAGCGATTGTTATACTCATCTAACGAATAGACAACCATCATGTACGATGGGGTACCCAAAATAAACCGAAAAATTTGCAATATCATTTTATTCACTTAGTTATACATGTTTACACGTCTATCGCCTTCAAAGCATTCTACATTTGAAGCATTGCATCGGTCCAGACGCGTTTTCTTCTGTTCGAAGCAGTCCTGGAACTCTTGCGAAGTGATGCTTTTAACACTTTCATTGTTTTTCTCTTTACCTCTTACACATCTGCAAAACCCTTTCCTTTAAGGACTTTTTCATTTGGGGGAACAAGAAAAAAAAACCGCAGGAAGCAAGATCGGGCGAATAGGGAAGGTGGATAGGCAGTGTTATGCTATTTTTAGTCAAAAACTGTCTCACACCATGGTGGTGAGCACAGGCGCATTGTCGTAATGAAACTATCAATTTGTCACTTGGTCGAGGCGTTTTCCTCTCACCGCGTCGCGCAAACGCTTCAGAGCTGCCAAGTAAAATGTCTGGTTAATAATTTGACCAGGGGGAAAACATTCTGTGTGGACAATTCTTTTCGCATCGAAGAAAAAAATCAACATCGTCTTCACGTTGGACCCTAATTTGACGCACGTTTGGGAGGCGTGGTGACATTGAATGCTACCATTCGCTAGATTGCTGATTCGTTCCGGGTTGTAGTCGTAGCACCAGCTTTCGACGAGGCACAAATTTTGCTGCAACTCTTTTCATTCGCAGTTGTTCGCTCAAAATTCGTTGGCAGGAACTCCAATCATACAAATGGTTTGTTAATTATTCAACGACAGTACTCCAAGATTAGTTCAGGAATTTTCGTGATGTTTTCATTCGTTCAGGAGGTCGACAGAGGCTTTGAACTAGATTAGTATTCAAGCGGCAGGTGACCAATCTTAAAGCGTGGAAACCACTCGTAAACTTGTGTTTTGTTCATGGGAGCGTCCTTGGAATCTGTTTCAAGCATGACAGCTGCTGAAGCAGCCATTTTCCCTCATAGAAAACAGAATTTCACGGAAGTACGCTGTTACTTCGTTTCAGCTGTCGCAATATTCGACGAATAGGGGAGAAGCACTGCAAAATAAAGACACACCACGTGGCAGTGCGACTTCATTTGATGACGCCGGTCGGCAACTTGATGCTTCAGGGTGGCATCAAGGGGCTTCTAGCGGGTACTCTTCGTCTGTATGCGTTTGTGTATATGAACATATATGTAAGCATATATGTATATGTACGCTGTATGTACACATTCACACAACGCTTGCAATACATACATACAGACAGACAGACAGACAGACAGACAGACAGACAAACAGACAGACAGATAGATAGATAGATAGATACATACATACATACATACATACATACATACATAGATACATACATACATACATACATACATACATACATACATCCTAGACTAACTTCGATTTAATGGACATTTACATGGAAAAACTTTCAAGAAAATATCAATAATAGTGCGTATTTCAGACGATCGAGGTAAGTAAGAAAATGTGTCACGAAAGCTAGTATTTGTAAACAGAATATAAAACATGAAAAACTATATTTATCTAAGGAAGTTTGATGATACATCTGCTTTGTCAGAAAAACAAATATTTAATCAGTTCAATATGTGTTTGTGTGCCTATATGCGTGTTTGTGTGCTAGAGCATGTGTACAACGGTGCGTGTTTGCATATATATGTATATATATATATATTTATATATGTATATATGAATGAGTGTATGAATATGTGTATAAAATATACAGTTACATATACCGACCGATATACACGTTTTATATGTACATACTTATTAACAAAAATACTCATAAATTCGTGCATGCATTTATATGCGTATGTATTCCTGTGCCCGTGTGTATGTGTGTGTGTGTGTGTGTGTGTGTGTGTGTGTGTGTGTGTGTGTGTGTGTGTGTGTGTGTGTGTGTGTGTGTGTGTGTGTGTGTGTAAAGAGTGAGAGAGCGATTGAATGACTGATTCACAGATTTGTGGAAATATTCACAGATTTGTGGAAATAATATGTCGCATATTTAATTACTTGTTATTTCAGTCATTTAAAAACTTAATTACGTATACCTTGCATTTAATCTTGACTCTTTTCCTTTCCCAACAATATTGGTATAGAAAATTCGTACCCACAGACCTTATGAAAATGATTACAACGAAACTATGTTGAGTGATTTTCTCGTATCAACTGGATCAGTCTGCAGCAGAACGGACTTTGGTAATGGTTTTGTTGACATCATAACTACATGTTTTCTTGACATTAGAGATGGTGCCAAAGCTCTCGTTCAAGCGATGATAGCCTTAAAATTAAACCAAGAGATAGGCCAGAATCAGTTATTCGGTATGATGGATTAAATGCTTTGGTTGAACAAAATTCGAGAACAAAGGTTCGATAATTTTCATCAGAATTCCAAACATCTCGCACAACTGTTTTTAGATATCTGTGCCTTATTTAAATGGAAACAGGGAGATGAAATGCTTCAATATTAATAAAGCATGTGTATATAATAGAAAAACAGGAACTGAGATCAAATACTAATTCCTCAGTGAGTAGTGTCATCAAATAGTTACTGCATGGTTGGAGAAGTTATAGCTGCACTCAGTTTGCTTTGATGACTGTATGGATGACGAGAGAGAAAGTTAGCAACTGTCTTTGTAAAAGTAACTGAACACTCCCATTAATGATCCTTTGTTCCGCCAGAACCAACTACCCAATCGGAAGGTGCTGTAATCTTTAGGAGACAGGTGAACAAGGAAGTAAACTACGAGATGAGATGAACATAATGTGTGTGTTAATGTGTGTGTGTGTGTGTGTGTGTGTGTATGTGTGTGTGTGTGTGTATTTGAACTTGTCATATAAAAACTGTGTTCCTGGTGAATTCCTGAAATATTTCTGTTGATCAAGTTATATTTATGCCACTACTATTTTAATCTTTTGTATAAATAGTCATAGAAAATGAAATCCTACATTTTATTAAATTGGAATCAAATACATCTCAGATATAGTCTAATGCTACAAACGTACATGCATACCCACATATAAACGTGCACACATATGTATATACATCTACAGATATGAATGTATGTATGATTATACATACACACTCACACACACAAACACACACACACATACACACATACACACACATAGGCGCGGACGTGGCTGAGTGGTAAGAAAAACTACTTACTGCTTAACCACGTGGTTCCAGGCTCAGTCCCATTGCATTCTACCTTGGACAAAAATCTTATAATATAGTCTCGAGCTGACCAAAGCCTTCTGAGTGGATTTGATAAACATAAACTAAAAGAAGAAATATTTATATATGTAAGTGCGCTGGTCTGCTTGCGTGCGTGTGTATGTATGTGTGTATGTGTGTTCGTATGTGTGCGTGTGTTTGCCTGACACACCACCCTTTGGCAAACGGTGTTAGTGTGATTATATCCTTGTAAATTAGTTGTTCTGCAAAGTTACAGATAGACGAAGTACCAGGCTTAGAAAATAAAGTTATGGGGTTGATATAGATATATGTGTGTGGTTGAAATACATACCCATACATGCACACACACACCCACACACACACACACACACACACACACACATATATATATATATATATATATATATATATATATATATATATATATATATATATATATATATACATATAGGGGTGCAAGTCGTCACCAACAATAAACAACATGAAATACGAAAACATGAGTTCAATACGCAAACAATGAGAGAAACAAATGGAAAACAGGACAAGTAATATAAAGAACGACACTTCATCAGTTATATATATATATATATATATATATATATATATATATATATATATATATATATATATATATATATATATATATATATATATATATATATTGTGTGTCTGCGTTTGTCCCCCCTCCTACCGTCAAATGACAACCAAGGGATGGAACGTATAAAGAAATATATATATGTGTGTATATAAAAATATAAACAACATAAAAACACACGTATACATCCATACACACATGCACATACCTACATACACATGCACACTCACACACATGCATAAATAGGTACAGGACATTAAAAAAATTCGAACACAATGAGATAAAAACAGAGCATAGAAAACGAACTTTTTTGCGAACAACGAAAAAAGCAGAGAAGCGAGACATGCAACACAAAGTGTATACCCCTTCGTCAGTTGTCCCCGCCTCATCCACTCCGCGCCTCATGTATATATATAATGTGTATATATATATATATATATATATATATATATATATACATATATATATATATATATATATATATATATATACACATTATATATATATATATATATATATATATATATATATATATATATATATATATATATATATATATATATATATATATATATATATATATATATATATATATATATATATATATATATATATATATATATATATATATATATATATATATATATATATATATATATATATATATATATATATATATATATATATATATATATATATATATATATATATATATATATATATATAAATAGGCGCAGGCGTGGATGTGGGGTAAAAATCTTGCTTCCCAAGCACATGGTTCTGGGTTCAGTTCTACTGCGTGGCACATTGGGCAAGTGTCTTTTACTATAACCTCGAGCAGACCAAAGTTTGTGAGTGGATTTGGTAGACGGAAAGTGAAAGAAGCATGTCGTATATATATATATGTATATATATATATATATATATATATATATATATATACACACATATATACATATATATATATATATATATATATATATATATTTATATATATTTGTGTGTGTCTGTGTTTGTCCCCCTCCCACCGTCACTTGACAACCGATGTTGGTGTGTTTACGTCTCCATAATCTAGAGGCAAAAAAGACCGATAGAGTAAGTTCTAAGCTTACAAAGAATAATTACAGGGGGCGATTTCTTCGACTAAAACCGGCACTCCAGTTTCACCACAGTCAAATGACGGAAACGAGTAAAAGATAAAAGAATATGTGTGTGTGTGTGTGTGTGTGTGTGTGTGTGTGTGTGTGTGTGTGTGTAGCAATAAGAAAATAGAAGGGAATATGAGGTACGCATCAACTTGCAGACACTGTATTCCGTTGATTAATCTGTTTATTTTATAACTAAATTGACAAAAAAACACAATATACGGACACTTATGACATACCATGTAATATCAACAATTAAGATTTCAAATTTAAAGGACATTTAGCAATTGGAGAAGGGACAAAATCTTACAGCTGTTTCGACCTAACGTTGGCATGCCCCATTTTATCTCTATAGATTCCGTATGAAGAGGCCTAACGAATCATGCATGTACCCCCATTACATCATTTTCATCTACTAATTACTCCAACGTACTACTCATCC
>NC_142929.1:170207784-170225284 GCF_046866305.1 Octopus bimaculoides
AACTAAACTGAGGGGGGTTAAGCATAAGACAAGTATTAAAGTGGAATTTCCTTGGAAAATTCCCCTCTTGATATTTATTTTCCCTGAGGCTGAGTAGAGATCGACTTCCCATTTTTCCATGCGAAAGCTAATTAACTCTCTTATGTTGTCTGCAATACTGAAGATACTCAAACATTCACTTATCCATGAGTGTGAAATCGTGTCATAAACTTTATTATAATCTATCCATGTTATTGTTAAATTTTTGTTTCTAGATTTTACTTCATTTAGAACTGCTTTGTTTATGTTTAATGGATTATCTGTTCCTCTAGCCTACTTCCTGCAACCTTTCTTTTCTGGCTGTCAAAGCGGTCGTAAATGCTTTTTGAGAGCATTCCTGTTAATAGCTTCCACAATAATGGTAAGCAAATGATTGGCCTATACTTCCTTGCTGTATTACCCTTGCATTTGTCTTTCATAAGGAATACTGTTCCCCCTCTAGTAATCCAATCTGGAATTACTCATCCGTTCAGGCACTCCTGAAGTTGTTCCCTCAGTTTCCTCTGTAAACTACGAAATTTCTTTAACCAGTACCCTTGAATTAAATTTGGTCCTTGGCTCTTCCAATTCAGCATTAATGCACTAAGCCTTAGATCTGGTTGCTTCTCACTAACTATTTCTACCCTTGCTTTCTTTAACCATACTGCATCTCCATTATGAATGACTGGTTTATCACAAATATTACTCCAGAACTTTCTAATTTCTTCTGCATTAGGTTTTTCATCTTCAGTACCTCTCCACTATTTATCTGGCCATAAATTCTCTTCTGGTATGCGTCAGACAATCTATTCTGTTGATACTTATCTAAACTTTTCTGATATCTAGAAATCTTATCTGTTGTTGCTATGGTATGCTGTTTCAAATCTTCCATAATTGTCTCAAATCCTTTCTCTTTGACTAAGTTTTTTTCTCAAGAGAAGATTCAAACTTTGTGTTTTATAACTCGTTCAGTTTCCAGGCTTCTATTCTACTCAGATCTTAAAGTTTTCATTTTATTTTCTAATCTCCGTTTCCATATTTGCTCATTTTTAAAATTATTATTGTGATTATAATTATTCTGCTAGCTAGCAGAACCGTTACTATGCCGGGCGAAATATCGCTAAGCATTTCGCCGGTCGCTAAGTTCTGAGCTCAAATTCTGCTGAGATCGGGTTTGCCATTCATCATTTCGGGTTCGATAAATTAAGTACCAGTGTGACACTGGGGTCGATGTAATCGACATATCCCCTCTCCCGAACTTGCTGGCTTTGTGCCAAAATTTGAAATCGTCATTATCACCATCATCACCATCGTCATCAACATCACCATCATCATCATCATCATCATCATCATCATCATCATCATCATCATCATCATCATTATTATTATTATTATCATCATCATTATTATTATTATTATCATCATTATCATTATTATTATTATTATTATTATTATTATTATTATTATTATTATTATTATTAAGGCGGCGAGCTGAAAGAATCGTCAGTACGTCGGGCAAAATGCTTACAGGCATTTCGTCTGTCTTTACGTTTTCGGTTTAAATTCCGCTGAGGTTGCTTTTTGTTTTTCACCCTTTCGTGGTCGCTAATATTAGTACCCGTTACGAACTGGGGTCGATATAATCGACTAGATTCCTTCCCCGAACTTTCAGTTCTTATGTCTATAATACAATAGGACTACTATTGTTATTAAGGCGGTAAGCTGGCAGAACCGTTAGCACCACAGAAAAAAGTATTTAGCGATAATAAACAGTAAGCAATATTGTAAGAGTACTTAGTCGGAGAGCTGGCAGAATCGTTAGCACACAAGGCGAAATGCTTAGCGGTATTTCGTCTGTCTTTACGTTCTGAGTTCAAATTCTGCCGAGGTTGACTTTGTCTTTGATCTTTTCGGGGTCGATAAATTAAATACCACTTGCGCATTGGAGTCGATCTAATCGACTAGCCCTCTCCCCACAAATTTCGGGCCTTCTGCCTAGAGTAGAATTTTAAACAACTTCCTCAATAAAGTGAATAATATAATAATGAGGAGGAAGGCAGTATCTTTGATAAGAAATTTGTAAGGAACAGTTCATCAAGCATATGAAATATATTTTAAATTAAAGCAATTAATGTTTTTTATATTGCACCAATAAAGAGTTTATAAAAATGCATAAGCCATATCATTAAAATATAATCCCGATTTGAGGGACTATAAATGCCTGAAATTCCCGTCGGTTCCCTTTATAATTGGGATTATAAAGGCAACAAACTCAGAGAGAGAGATGGCGAGAGAGAGAGAGAGAGAGAGAGAGAGAGAGAGGAATAGGCAGCGCAAGATGGAGAGAAAGAAAGAGGAAATGATGTCACAAGGAAAGCAAACATCGAGAGTCTAAATTAGCAAATAAAAACGTTGCTATGCTTAAAGTAGAAGGAAAAAAACATTGAATATATCTTTATCTTCAAACACTCAAAGCATGCCAACGGCCCTTCAACAACAACGCAGGCTGATAAGCTCAGTGACTACTACTAAATTCAGGCTACGGCAGAAAGAGGGATGTTCTTGAAGCCGAGGACTTTAAACTTACAGAGACAATATTTACATATCGCCTAAGAAAACAAAACTAGATCTCATAATGCAAGGAAACAGTTGCATTATCAAGTACCAGCACTCCTAGAGAACTACGTTGCGTGGAAATAATTGTAGTGATCAAAAAACAAATGTCCAACCGTACCCCTTCTTGTTGGCTCCAAGTTTTTGAATTATATATTTACACACGACAAATGCCCAAACACGAACCTGGTAGAACGTATAATACCATTACTGGATAGCACAGGGTAAATTTGAAGGTGAATGAGCTTTATACTGTACTCTACCATAGCTATATATATATATATATATATATATATATATATATATATATATATATATATATATATATACACAGAGTCTTGGCCAAAAGTATTAGGCCACCCCAATGTTTTGGGGTTCTGCTATCTCAATGTTAATGAAACTCGTCCACATGGTAGATTATGGTACATTTCACAATATGCATTATTTTCAATATCTGGTTGACTCTCCTTTATCTTCAATTATCGCTTTTATACTGTACTGTAAATATGCGACCAATTATGAGTTAGACCAGCGTCCAAAATTAACTTATGTTTCCTTGATTATTTCAGAGTTTTATGCTAAAATACATTGTAGTACAGTTAATAAACGGTAAACTGCCTAAAACAAGGGAGTTGAGTGAGTGTGAGCGAGGTCAAATCGTAGCTTCTCATGAAGATGGAACGTCTGAAAGGCAAATTGCTCAGAAGATGAAATGTTCTCGATGTGCAGTGCAAACGACTCTCAAGCACTTCAGGGAGACAAAAGATGTGAAGACAATTCAAAGAACAAGCAGAAAAAAGCTTACATCACCTTGTGATGATAGATCCATCATCCGTTAGTCGCTCAGAAACAGAAGAAAAACATCGTCGAAGCTCTGTGCGAACTTCAACAAATACTTCACAAATATCAACCAGAACTGTTAGAAGAAGGCTGAAAGGCTGAAAGGCTGTAAAGCTAGGAAGAAGCCATGGGTTTCTGAAGCGAATATGGGAAAACGTCTTCTGTGGGCCAAAAACCACTCAGATAGGACCAGTGAGCAATGGTCAAAAGTTATATGGTCGGATGAAAGTAACTATGAGGTAAGATAGTACATGTATTCAATCAGCATATAAACTTAATGTAACTGGTTTGTTGCCCAAAATATATAACAAGTATCCAACATAAAGTTAATATTATTTTTCATATTTTTAGTCAGGTCTTCAGTACATCTGATGCAATTTTCATGCGTCGTTGACTTGGGGAAGCATTTAAGGCTGAATGTCTGGTACCAACCATAAAACATGGGAGTTGTTTTAACATGGTGTGAGCCTGCATATCTGCCACAGGACCCGGAGAAATGTTTTTATATCGGGTAAGGATATATTCAGCTACCTATGCTTCTGTGTTATCAGATGTTTTAGAGCCATCAATTGCTAAATTTCATCCAGGAGTGTCGAACAAAACAGTGTTATCTTTCAACAGGACAGCACTTTATGTCATACAGCAAAGAATACTCATGAATGTTTTGAGACACTAGGTATTGTTCCCACAGACTGTCAAGCTGAAAGTCCCGATCTAAATCTGATCGAACACTTATGATGAACTTTTGGTGAAGCTATCACGAGCACAACAATTGAAAATAAAGAACATTTGTACCAAACGTTAAGAGAAGAGTGGAGTAAAATTGCACCTTGCACCTGCAAGAAACTTGTCGATTCAATGCCTAACCATATAAAAGCGGTAATTGATGCTAAAGGAGGGGCAGCCAGATATTAAAACTAATGTATATTGTGGAATATACCATAATCTACCCTGTGCACGAGCTTCATTAACATTGAGATAGCAGAACGCCCAAAACATTGGAGTGGCCTAATACTTTTGGTCAAGGGTGTATATATATATATATATATATATATATATATATATATATATGCATATAGCTATAAATGTATGATGTATATGTGTATATAGATGTATATGGTAAAAAAGACTCCTTTTGGTCATTAATGACCATGGGATTGCGCCAAGAATGTTACCCTCCGAAGTACAAGTCTGAGTAAAGTTGTTTATAGAAGACCAGCAGTTGTTCATGCATACCACCTTCCCCTCTCCACTGATGTTGTCAAGGGAAAGTCAAGGGTCAATACAGATTGGACCTAGACATCGCAACTCATTTCTACAGCTGAGTGAACTAGAGCAATGATAAATAAAATGTCTTGCTCAAGAACACAACACACAGCCCGGTCCGAGAATTGAACTCACTACCTCATGATTGTGAGCCCGATGCTCTAACTTCTGAACCATATCATATATGTTTTCATTTCACATATATTAAAGTGAATATTGAACCAGTTTTCTTCTTTTATTTTTTTTTTTTTTTTTAGAAATTGTTCACTTTAAAGTCTATTATATCTCTATTTAAAAATAAACATAATTTTCTCTAACTTTACTGTATGTTATCGTTTTCAAGGTATCTATGTAAGATAAACAGATTTGCAGCCGTTATTAACGGCACAGAAGTTTTAAGCACAGAATAAACTATAACTGAAGAGAATACACAAAAGTTTCATATATTTATGAACACTAAAAAGAAGAAATGTAGAACATGAAGTCTTATTTGAATTTGTAATGAAAAATACTATTTTAAACATATGACAATAAGACATACAACTTACTGCAAGCAGGGAATTATAACAACGCAATAAGTTGATCATATTGTAAATCAGTCACTTTGTATATCGACTGGATAATAACAGCAAAATATTTCACTAGAAAATTGATACATGGAAATTATTAGCTGAATAACTTCACACATGATAAAGAACAGAAAAACAGCGAATGAGAGAAGAACAAAGAGAAAATTTGTGAATATCTTCTGTGCTAGAAGGATACACAGTCTTAGAAGACAGATTGTGTGGGAATGTACTAGGAATGCGTAGTTTGACTTAATGTAGTTAATAGATATAAAGGTTTTGATACAGAGATATCAGTGTTGTAAGGACCTTTCATATCATTCAAAACCGATGTTGATATTATTCAATGTAATTCGATAACGACGCAGATAAAATAAAGTTGAATAAATGGAGTTGTAAAATATTTAATCACAGAATAATCCTTAATATTACTTGTCGACGCCTGGCAATGTTTCCATCCATCAATAAAATAACAGTACTCATTTTCAGGAAACTTTATTTGAGACGCATTTATATATGATTCAAGGCTATAAGGAAAATATGATATTAGGAAATATCTTATTAACGATGAAAAGATTTATACATATTAACAACATATGCATGAGAGTTGAGAATTTAGTGCAAACCAACAATGATGAAAAAAAAAATAATGATGGAAATATTCAGGAGTATAAGATATAAATATTAAAATACTTTTCATAAGGAGGTATGGAATTTCTTTGCACCGAATTACAGCTACATATTTACTTATTACAATATCAATACTTACTTTATTTGAAAATTTAGCCGACTGTGATGTAAGAAATGGGTACCGTATATCAAATCATTTTATCTTGCTACATATTATATGCACTAAAGCCACCAAACAAGAATGGCATAGATGTTGTATTTAGAAAAGGGAAATAGAAACTTACCTACATAGATATACTTCATAATATATAAGCTATATGACATACAAAGGAAACAAATACACATCATCGGTTCTGCCATAATAAATTATAAAATATAATGCTAAGTACAAATTATAATTAAACAGGGTAATTACCAATTAAAAATTAAGTCAACAAAAGCAATGATAGGAAATAAAGGAAATGACAATGGCATTTTTTATGGTTGATATAATCAACCGCACCTTCCCACATCAAGCTCGTGTATGTAGTTAAACACTTATATTATTGCATGTTATTTTCTGATACTCTACTTACAATAATGGAAATAGCACAAACAATAATATCAACAGAACAAAGAAACAACTGCAGCAGGAAAATAGTGTCATTTTTTTCACAGGATACCATATAGCTAAACGCAGCAGTAATAATAATAATAAAGGAGAGCAAGGACTTTTCATTCTTCAGCAAGATCCTATGATGTTTCCATAAAAGGAGGTGAAATGTACGTAACAGCGCAAGAATATGACTAATGTGTTTTACGATGCTTGAAAAGTAAAAGCACTAAAAATGATTCTCGTATCCATGTAGAAAATCTGCATGAATATAACTGAGCTCAAATGGTATTTTATTTGGCAAGTGGAACACTGAAAGAGGTGATCGTAAATTTGGACATAGCAAAAATCTTATTCTACTGTTTAATGTGTATCTGATGAGTTTCTTTATTTTTTTAAATTTTTAAAGGAACCTATGAAGTGCTATGTCTTATCTCAGGAGAAATGTTTCCAGATCTATTGAAGTTCCGCGTGTTAAACACATTTGAAATTATAAGACGTAAGATGAGAATATCGGTGAAAGGCGAAAATAGAAATTTTTCATTTGTTATCAGGACGTTATTTGCAAATTGCTTGTCTGCAAAGTCGACATAATCAACAAAAAAAACTACAATCAGAATTTTTAAAACATCAAAAGATAGCAACAATAAAATATAGTCATATAACATCAGCTATTGTTATTGACATTATCGAACGGCTCGTGAGCCATCGTGGTCAATTTTCCAATGAATGAAGAAAGTAAATAGTCAAGCATTGCTATTAGTTCATCACATGTTTTTGAGAATTTGGAGGTTTGGATTGTTAAATAATTTGTACAGAAATTTGAATCACATGATAGTATGCTGCCAGATTTGGAGCACATGGATATTGTGTCTGCATACACGGTCAAGATTACCTTAGGAGTAAAATAACTTTGGATTTCAAGGAGAGAATCTGTAAGGTATATATCTCCGGAGATAGTTCGATTGAAGCATTCCAGCTATGCCCTAGTTTGATATAACTCATGAAACTGGCTGAAACGTAAAGTGGCGAATTGTTACATTGTGGCTAATTATTGCAGCGTGGTGATATGTTGCAGAGGTGATGATATATTCCAAGTGACTCATAGATCTCTGCTCTGGGAAATATCTTAGAGAGGAAAGTGTTAAATTTTAGTAATTCACCTACGCACTGGTTCATGCTTTTCACAAGAAATGATTTATATTTCGTGTGTTCGGTCGTTCAAAGTCGTGGTTACTATCCTGATGAGTAACAACAAATGTAAAACTCATGTCGACCTATTCCTCGCTTTCTGTTACTGAAAATGCAACGATATAAGCATAAGCTTATATATTCATATATACGGTCACAGGGATTATAAATTCATGCTTCAAAACATCTTGTGTGTGTGTTTCTCGAATATACTTGTACATAACTAAAGATGTATTCATTCTTTAATAATAATCTTCGAAACTACAAACTTGCACCTTGTTAAATTACATAGTAGTAGATTTTTACCTTTTCCATTAGTAAATTTATTAGTGGTAATTTTGTCACTTGAAGAGCGTAGTAAATGAACATATTGAGCATTCATAAATACAAAATACATATCGACCAATTCCACACTGGCGACTACCAAAGATTTTGTGATTTGACCATAGAGTATATTTTCACAGCGACACGAGATGTCTTTACGAAACATATTGTACATGATATCTTTGCACACACACGTACACGTATTCATAGACACACAAGACTCATACGCACACGAATAAATTAAATATGTTTGTGTGCATATATATATATATATATATATATATATATATATATATATATATATATATACATATATATATATATATATATATATATATATATATATATGTATGTATGTATGTATGTATGTATGTATGTATGTATGTATGTAGGTATGTATGTATATATTATATTTGTGTGTATGTATGTACGATTGTATATGTCTGTGAACAAATACAGTGATCGTCTACATGTGTTTGTATATGCTTGTATTTTATTTACGATTATATTTATTATTTTCGCTGCATTAGCTTTTAATAGATGCAACCCTAAGGATTAGATATTTCCGATATGACAAGAGAAGCCGAAAAAATACGTTGAAAAGAACATGAAACAAACTGATAAAACTGAGATCCAAAAATAACCTACTATACAGTCATACAGAACACGAAGCACCACCATCAACAAGTCTAGCAACAATATAAGCAGTAGGAGAAGTTACAGCAGTAGTAATATAAAGCAGTAATTACATACGAAATGGAATCGTTATTAGTTTTTTAGAAGCAGAATTGACATCACATAACTGAAAAAATACATAGAAAAGAATATAAGGATAAAAAAAAAGCCTACAATTAACTTCGAAGATGATAACGATTGAAAATGAATGCTGTTGTAGTTGTTGTTCTTTTTCTTGGAGGAGTGGGGTTTGATAGAGAAGCACGATATATTTTGAAACAAATATATAAAAGAAGACGTTAAAAAAATGACACAGAATAAACATGTAATTATGAAAGCTTTTCTAAACAAATCCTCCTCTGATTCCAAACAAAGAGAACACTTTCGAATTTCGTGAATACATCCACAGACACGTATATATATATATATATATATATATATATATATATATATATATATATATATATATATATATATATATATATAAATATATATGTATATATATATATATATATATATATATAGAGAGAGAGAGAGAGAGAGAGAGAGAGAGAGAAAGAGAGAGAGAGAGAGAGAGAGATAGAGAGAGAGAGATTTGTGAGGATGTGTGGGTGAGTTACTTGTTGTGCGGTTTGTATAGACAGATGTATACATTATGTATGGAAGTATTATATGCATATGTATGCAGACATATACGTAGACGGCGGCTGCCTTTTAAATGTCTGAAATCTTCAAGTGCTTCTTGTTAGTTTCCCTTTTTCTGCTAAGGATCGGTAAGACAGGTTCTCACCGGCTTGTGGTTATTGAAAAACTGTAATCTGGTCATATCTAATAAGTTAAGCACCAGGAAGCTTTCCCTATTTTGAGCGATAGCCATTCAAAAAGCTTCAGATTGATCGTTAAGAACCTTCCAGAAATAGCCAAGTCTTCTTTAAAGCAAATAAAGAGACTTAACAAAAGGAAGGTGCATTTAACAGTAAAATGCTATCCAGGTAAATCTAAAAACAAAATGCTGAAACCAATTCGAACGCAAGTTGGATTTGGTACAAAAAATAACATTCTTGATATATATTACGTTTTGATAAGAGAGATACAGAAATTTGGCAAGTGAGGAACATTCGGTAATATCAACCCCCGGTATTTGACAGATTACTTCAAAGATACCTTATCAATCCTCAAAAGGTAATGATGACCGCAGCGGGATTTGAACTTAAAGAATTGGTATATGTACCACAAGGTATTTTGTCCGATACTCCAAATGAACAGCTGCTTTCATTTGATTATCATTCCGTGCGTGAAGACACATAGCCTAGTGGCTAGGGTGTTGCACACACGATCGCAAAATGTTTCTTTCAACTTCTGGACCGTGTGGCATGTTGGGTTATTGAGCAAAGCTCTTCATCGCACTTTGCTCCGCGATTACTTCGGCCCTGACTTGTGTTATACCATGCATTACTTCAAGGAAAATCGATTTGTTAGCGGGAATGAAATAATGTACATTACAAACATTTGATCACAATAAACAAATTATTTGTCTGAGTTTATCAGCAAGAAACGGCAGAACGGTTTTTGCCGGACTACAAAAGACTACCATATATAAATCATTTTGTGCGTATGTTCGTATATCTAATATTTTCTATTATTTCACACGTTAATTCTACTCTTATTACCCAATACAGTAGTGAAAGACTTTTGAAAAGAGTCTCCCCTATGTTTATTCTTATTGTTTACAATTTGTGCACAAAGAGTTGTATGTTATGTAATTTTGTGACCAAAATATGAGTACACTGAATGCTTGTGTACATGTAAACTAGAAATCTTGTGAAGGGAATTTCAGTACAGGATGTCTCTCATAGCTAATAAAACTGAACTGAAAATCTTTTAATGGGGGCTAGATGAAACCCCCACTGACATTTAAAGGAAGCATATCGAAATTTAATTTAGAAATTTCTATAAAATAAACTTATTGAAACTATTCTAGGTTTATAGATGTTTAGGAACGTTTTAAAAAAGAAAAATCATATTAAATTTTTATATATTTGTATTAAAACAAAATTCAAAATGCTTTCAAAAATTCAATGTTTTTCTTTATTTAAAATTCCTTATAATATTTTGTTTAATTTTTAATGAAACAAATGCTCAAAAGCGGGAATTTTGTAGGAGGGGGTTCTGATATGAGGCTTTTGCCGCTCTCTGCCTTTTAATTTTATACAGCATTCTGATTCTACAAAGTAACGTGTTTAGTTGAGTTTTATTCTATACTTTAAACTACTTTGTTCAGTTTGTTGTGCCATTAAATAAAACTTCAATGGTTATTTCTTATTTTATGTGATGCAATGTGGAAATAAATCATTAACAATAAAACTCATCAATTCATAGGCTATTATTATTAATAATAATGTTGGAAATGGTTACAGCAAAACTCATTTAATTACAAAGCAGTTTGAAAAACCTACCCACATGCTTAATGTGAATCTCTTCATCAATAGTATATAGCTTATGTTGCTTTACAAAATTTTGGCATAAAACTCCACAGAATAACATACATATTTCAGTCATTTAATCTACTTTCTCCTTTCGTGGGCATTTATCCAACGCTCTCACGACTAATAACACATCCATCCAATTCATAGATTCTGATTAGCATATCGAAATGGCATTCAGCGACTTGTTTTCTGAGTTGATTCATTTGTCTAAATTTTCGCTACGTGTCCGCACGTAAAAAAGTTCCCCCACGGGCCATTTTATTTACTAAAACGCCAAAGTTTGAAATCCTTTTGAAGTTCATAATTTCTTTATGACCCTGAAAATTTTAAACCATTTAACTAGCTAGTTATTGCAGTATTTTCAGCTAATGAATGGAAATTTTTATACATATGAAATTCACCAGAAAGTATGAAGTCACAATCTGCAATTGAGGATAAATCAAATGTTGACCAGTCTTGTGACATCTCTTCTGAAAGCTTTTCGACATAGCTACAAATAGCTATTCTATAATATTGAATAATACAATTAATGCTTTAAAGAGATCAATTAGATCTTTAAATCTACTTTGTATATAATGTCATAAATTTCCTGCGACAGTATCTAACTACATGAGCATGACATGTCTTCAAAATATGTGATGCATGCCTCATATCTTTTTAATGCAATACCTTGCAATGCAAGGTATGATTTCATTAAGTGGGCAAAAGCCAGAAGCTATATCGTAGTACTAAACAATTTCTTTAAATTTGTGTCTTTTGACTAACATCGACAAAAATTAGTACAGATTGTTTTCATAGCAGTCTCAAAATTTTTGTTAATTTTTAGTTATATTTCTTTCCGTTCATCAAAAATCCCTAGACTTTGGTAATGTATTGCTCAACTAAATGTAGAATATCTTGATTGAGTCTTGCTATGGTACCATAAACTCTACCCATTATTACTGTTGCACCATCTGACGTAAATATCACAATTTTATGGTGTAGATGAGCCTGAGTTTTCACTTTACAAAACTGATGATCGCTAAAACAATCGAAAAATCATGTACACTCGTTACTGAACTATACCAATAAAAATACCTTTCATACTCAGAACAGAATAAGACACGTGTTGGCTGAGATGCCCACGCTTTCATCAACTGTTTACTTTTGAAAATTTGCTTCAAACAATATAGTTTCTTGAAGTTCAAATATAATTTCTGTTCATCTGCTGCAGCTAATGAAACATTTTCTTACATGAGCCTTTGTGCATTCTCGTTAATCGGTTTTTATGTCAAATAACACGTAAAAACATCAAAGTTTAGAATATCATTTCACTTCTTTCCACTTGCATCGTCCACATTAATTCACTGCAAACATATAAGTCCCGGTTCTGAATCATACATAAATATTTCTCGAAACGCAAGATTTTATAACTTCAGGAGCTTTTGGTGAAACCGTTTCCATGTTTAAAAACATTTTCGATTATTGTAAACTTCGAATTCCTCAGAGCAAATCGATAGTTTTCAAACAATTTCTTTTTTATGGAAAACGAAAAAGAAAAAGGATTCAGAGGATATCATCCAAATTTGAAATAGATCTTCATAAATGACACTGTACGAGCACTGGCCTTTAAATGTTTGTGCAGTCTTGCTGTTGATGCACAAACTGAAGCGAGAGGGATGGGAGAATATAAATCGTTGATGTTCAAGTGAGGTGTTATTTGATTAAAAACAAACCCCAAGTAACTGGTTAATAGAAACATTTAGCTAAAAGATTATTTTAAAATACCAAACACTATAAATTAACACGATATTTAAAAATATCTAACTTGTCTGCACACAGAAGGTTAGTTTTATTTCTTCTGTACGTCTCTTATAAAATATGTGCTGGAAGCATTTATGCGGATAGTTAGGAGAAACTGCAGTGCCATCATGTATACAAGTAAAGTATCATTTCAGTTACAGCAATATATCGAGGGTAGTAAAGTGACTGAAGGTATCTATTAAACCACAGTTAAAAATCATCTCTGATGCTACTGGTGATGAATCAAAACGTGACATGTAAAAAGCTATACAGCCTGCCTCAAACGTGTCACAAAAATGATAGAATTAACAAAAACTAAGTACATAGATATTTTACTATATTTTGTACATGAAATTCACATTAAAACTTCATTGCAATTTAATCTGTATTCAAGGTTATACAATACAATTTCAAAGAGAAAAATCGATAATCAATATAATGTATGCATATCAGTCGCATGCATTCAAGATGCAGGCATACTGCGCTACACAACATGGTCTGCAGAACGTGTGAATATACAAGACATGTATATATGTGTGTGCGTGTGTGTGTGTGTGTGTGTGTGTGTGTGTGTGTGTGTGCGTGTGCGCTCGCGTGTGCGTGTGCGCTCGCGTGTGCGTGTGTGTATATATATACATGTATGTATATATATATATATATATATATATATATATATATATATATATATATATATATATATATATATATACATATATATATATATATATATATCAGCATGTTACAGAATTGCTTCCTGAAGAAGGTCACTCAGTGAAATCCGAAAGGTTCCATGGCAGAAGACACCTTTCGGCTCTGTAACTGTCCATACGTACCCTGCATCGTTATAACAACTCTTGGTAATTGTTGCAACCGAGCGAGAATGGGAGAGCAAGTATGGCTGCTCAAATCATTCCCTCTATGATAATAAACTCCTGCTACTTTGGAAGCAATTTATCAAGAGGTTTCAAACGGGCGCTGCGGTAAACATTTACAAAAACTATGGAGGTCAGGATCCTAAGACTTTGTGTGTGTGTTTGTATACCTGAAACATTTGCTATATAAATAAATCTACACCTATTTGTTTTCCAAGCATTAGATTTTACATGCTATTGCCCTTTTAAGCAATTGGAACAAAAATTGTGTATCCTCTTACAAATCTGCTTCTGAGCAATTATTGCCCATCAGTGAAGTTCAGCCTTATGTTTCGACTACAAAACACGTAGTAATTTTAATCGCTTTACATCACACATGGCTCATCACCATATAAAATCAATTGACTTATATTTGCAGGTAATACGTTAGTCGCCCACGTAATTAAGTAGGATATTTATACAGACCACATGAAAATGTGTAATAAAGATAAATCTACATTTATTTGTTTGAAGACCAATTTTCAAGACAAACTTTGGCTGCTGATCAAAGACCATATGCAATATGTTTCAATTTCCATACTCATTATTTGATTTTAGCGCATTTATAATGAATATTTTAATGAATATTTTTGTGAATAATGCTTATTATTGATTTCGATAGATTTACATTAGAGTGTTTTATATTTTATAGATTAATATGGCAGTGAGCTTACAGAATCATAAGCACGCTGGACAAAATGCTTAGCGACATCTCTTCCGGCTTTACTTTCTGAGTTCAAATTCCGCCGAGGTCGATCTTGCCTTCTATCCCTTTCAGGATAAAACAAATAAGTGCCAGATCTTCCCCTTTCCCAACAAATATCAGACCATTTGCTTATAGTAAAAAGAACATTTTGTGGATTTATAAGCAGCGGAAAAGTAGCGCCAGTATTATTCTGGAACTAGTGAGGACAACATGACTCCAAAAGTTCATATCGAATGCTTGTAAAAACTTAGAATCTGTTAAAGCCTAAGGGATAAGATGTAGTGTTAAAACAGGTGAGACATCTAGTCTGCAGTCCAAAAGTATGCATTTTTGGTCCAATGAATTTGTTGCCACGAATGTAGCTTAAATAGTGAAAAAGAAGGATGTGAGAGATTAGACATCAAATGTAGGTCCAAGCCTCATTTGACATTGACTAATCTTTTTCCTTAAGACGCAGGCTTGGCTGTGTGGTAAGTGGCTTATTTCCCAACCACACGGTTCCGGTTTCAGTCCCACTGTGTGAAACCTAGATAAATGTCTTCTACTACAGTGAGTGGATTTTGTAGACGGAAACTAAAAGCCCGTCGTATAGACACACACACACATGTACGTATGTGTGTGTAAGCGTGTGTGTGTGCATGTTTTTGTGTTTGTATTTGGACCCCTACAACCGCTTCAAAATCAGTGGAGTTGTTTACGTTCACGTACATTAGCGGTTCGACGAAAAGAGAACCGATAGCATAAGTACCACGCTTAAAAAATAAGTACTAGGGTCGATTCCTTTAACTAAAAACTCTCCAAGGTGGTGTCCCAGCATGGCCGCAGTCTAATGACTGACTCAAGTAAAAGATAAAAGATAAAAGACATCCTTCGTGTCTAATGCCTATATTTAGATTCAACGTGTAAGAAGCCATCTTAGTTTTTTCTTACATGGTATTAAAACATTAAAATATAAACAAGAGACAAAAACATAATTACATTTTCAGAAATTTAAACTAAATCAAACCTGAGCATTTATAACGATACATCTACGGCGTGTACAATGAAAGTAGTCATTTTATCATGAGGTTGCGTTTCCTGGATTAGTGTCCAAAATGTCAAGAATATAAAACATGCTACATCACATGCATACTTCTAACTGCTACTCGAAAAGCATTGATCTTCCGGTGGTCTTTCTTCCGGTACAAGAATTACAAAGTTAACAATCTATGAAAGGCTTTGGTGCCAACATCATAACACGCCTATATCAGTCAGGTAGATCAAGAGACAAATCCTTAATACATCAACAACTGCAAGTATTGTACAATTCATCGCCGTGCCTCACACGATTCCTTAAATCCTTCATACTTTCGGAAGCTCGTTTTATCTATCCACTCCATAATGCTACCGTAAGGAGCTGTCAATTTTAAATTCAGGATCCTGTAAAATGGTCGAAGCATTGCTTCGTTATAGATTTGAAACGAGCTTAGTTTTTATAGATTCTCCAATAATAAGGTTCATTAAAATTCAAAACTTAGCACGCTTCATAACGTCACAGCATCAACATCTTCACTCAGCCCTCTTCCATACGCATTAATTTTATAAGCTCACTTTCTTCATAACAGGCCCTTCTTCATAACAGGCCCTTCTTCATAACAGGCCCTTCTTCATAAACTGACAGATTTCTCTGGTCGTGATATGTCGCTGCCCTTATTATTCTAGCGAGATTTCCATTTGCTCTTCACCCACTTCATCAAGACCGTATGATCTTCATTTTATCTTAACGTACATCTTCACTTTGAAATATTCATTGATTTTATTTCATCATTATTATTTGTTCCTTCCTTCTTAATTATATTACATATTATTAAGGTCTACGATACGAATATATATGAGATGTCTTTTTAAAAAGGGTTAACAGACACAACTCAATAATTGCAATGATTTTCTTTATTATCAAGTACGTATTGTCTGAGTTTAGTTTTCTGAACATGTCATAAGTGTTTTTCGAGTTCCAGTTTAGATTGAATTTTAAATAGTTCAGTCCTTGGAAATAATAAATTTATATTGAAGTTGTAGTACTTAATGATATTATCTTTCTGCTTTTTGGATGACTTTGTTGCTTTCTTCCTGTTTCCCACTCACTATATATATATATGTACATTAAGTCAGCACATTTTACGTACACAGCATGATCAAACTTGATTCAGTTCAATAAAATTCAATTGATTACCATTATATACAACAAATATAATAGTTACCAAATGACAATAAAGGTTTCATTTTCATTTAGAACAAAATATTGTGCATATAAAGACGAGGGAAAATAGGATGTTTCCAAGGGTTGTCTCTGCGCAAGCTAAGTGAATTCGCTACAACAACACATACATGCACTTCAGCCCGAGCCATACAAGGAATGTAAACTATTCAACGTAATGTAAACGATAAACTAGCATATTGATATCCAACATAAGCTCAAGCCCACACATTCGGGGAGTGTATAATCAATTATATCGACCACAAAACTTGACTGGTACATATTTTATCGACCTCGATGTGATGAAAAGCAAATCAACATCAACAAGATTTGAAGTCAGAAGGTTTGAAATATGACAAGATATTTTGTTCGTCACCCTAGTGTTTCTTCTATTCATCGATGTTTTGTTTTTGACCTTTTTTTCACTAACATACTGCTTTCTCATATAGGTGCAAGGAAGGCATATTCTGGGAGTATATATTTAACTTCTGCAAGATCGTTACTCGACAAAGATTATTTTATGGATTACAAAGAGTTACAAAGGGATAAAATGTAAAAGCTAACCTTGACAGAAGTTGAACTTCGAATGTAGAAGGAAGCATCTAAATTCTGCAAGTATTCCATCCATACCGTACCATTCTATCGAATCACTTGTATATATATG
>NC_142929.1:170227784-170290284 GCF_046866305.1 Octopus bimaculoides
ATTCAGCACATATACAAGAACATTTGTATTCTTCTTTTTGTTTCTTGGAACTCTATTGTTATATTCTAATTGCGGAGATTTCCTATCCTTAACTCTTCTCACTGTCTGTTTTATTTGCTTAGTGGTGTTTCCATGTTAAACATACTATCATGAATATTGCCAGTATGGTACTTCCCGCTACGTATATTATTTGTACTATTACTACTGTTAAGGAATTTTAATTTTTCTCTATACCCCCCCCCCTTCTCTAATGCGAAATTTTAAAAGTTCTCATTTAGTTTAAATACTTGTTCGTTTGCTGAGCGCTTATTAGTTGGGATTGATATATTTTCTACAATTGATCGGGTTATACTTTTTGGGTGATTGCTATTTTTATGAATGTATCTAACGCTTGTTTTCGGTTTATGATAAGGCCTGTGTATGCATGTACTTAGATCTAATTAACATCAAGAAAGTTAACTGAGTTATATTCCTCTTCTATAGATATTGAGAGTCCTATGTTTTTAAAGAGCATAAAATATTTTCCTAGATGTCCCGGTTTGAGGGTTTAAACAGGGTGAAATGTGCATCATCCCTCTTTAGACCCCCTCCTATCACAGGGAATTCCTTATTCAGGCGGAATAGAATGAATATTCTTACTAAGTCTGCTACCTGTGCAGAATCTGTCGATCCCAAAGTTATATCGAACATCTCAGGTGAATCCTTTCTCACCCAATTTGCCTCAAATTTTATAATTTATTTCCTAACCGCTAAAATAATATCTACTACTACTCTAGTAAGTGCTGAGTTGTTTATAGTTGTTTATAATAGGGAGAGAGGGGGGAATAAGGAACACATATACGTTATATCTATGTTATGATGATATACATATAAGTATATATATATATATATATATATATATATATATACAGAGGCACACGCACACGCAGACACACGCACACAGATACAATGTATAGAAGACCTGAATGTATATCCGCGTATGTTACGCGTGCGTGCTAATCTGTATCTCTATTATATGTTCAATAAAAGTGTAGCATATGTGTATGTTTGAAAGCATGTATTTCATTACAGAAGCTTACTATGAACATAATTCTTATCTATAATCCTTGTATCTTTACCCAATTTTCTCTTAATCTACTTATGTCTGCTGTTACCAAATATTGAGAACAGCAAATCAAATTTGTACAAACACAGTTGTAAACACATATTCTTCTTAGAAGACGTGTTGTTCACAATTACAGATTTAAACAGAGTTGTTAGATTATGACCAAACATTTGACAGGTTCTTTGTCAGTGGTTGAAGCATCATCTACAAATTATACACGCTAACACAAGTTCAGATCGCACACGCAGTGGACACGAGTATACGCGAACACAGAAATAGATAGATAGATAGATAGATAGATAGATAGATAGATAGATAGATAGATAGATAGATAGATAGATAGATAGATAAACAGATAGATCAATATATAGATGCATATGCATGTGTTTGCATATCGCATATCGATATGCAACACTTCTGTCTATCTATCTATCTAGCTCTCTCTCCTCTCCCCCTTACTTACACTCTCCTTCCCTCTCTCTCTGTCTCTCTGTCTCTCTCTCTCTATATATATGCAAAGTACAAACACACACATATTAGTACAGGTGATATGAATTATATTCATACAATCAGGGACAAATGGCACAGCAAACGCGGCGTTCGAATTTTGTAACGAAGGTTACATATTCCTTAGTCGATTTCTTTATTAGTTGTACATACACAAGCGCACTTTCGTGCACACAAACGTACATACACAAACACACACAAACGCACATACACACACATATGTACGTATGTGTCTATGTATATATGAGTTACTCTGTCTTTCGAGTGAGTCAATGGGCGTTTAGATATAGATATGGGTAGACGTAAATATATAAATATATATCCCTTCCCACTTTCTCCCGCTTTTTCTCTGTGTATAAAATGTTATAATGCTTAAAGTGTTGCCAAAGATATTTAATAAAAGAATTAGTCTTGCAAGCACGTATATTGATCTGATCAAAAACTGAAATGGCGGCTAGTAACTATTTGCTTTCAATTGCTGTAAAACGGGGATTTAAACAGAAGTGACATGATCCTAAACCGAACATTATTACTAAGACGGCAATATTTCCTAAGAACATTCAAAACCTTATTATAAGTGTGTTGACTCTCGGAATTTTCTGAACCATATAGCAGAGTTTGAATGAAGAGGTTTTGTACTTTTTTCTTTATTTTATTTGTCATTTTTAGTTATGAACTCAAAACATTATATAAATACCTAAGAAGCGGTGCAATAAATTTACTACTGCCAAATATATACACTACATCTCATCACGCACAAACATGCACGCACATACACAGACATATATAGATAGATAGTTAGATACTAGGATAATATATATATAGACACACAGACACACACACATATATATGTATGTATATGTATGTATATGTAGATGTATATATATTGATTAATATCAATTTCTACCCTCATTAATAAATTATATATATATATATATATATATATATATATATATATATATATATATATATATATATATATATATATATATATATTGATCGTCAGTGTATTATATATCCGTTAAAGAAACACATTTTAAAGCATAAGGCAGTAATGTGTGTATATATATATATATATATATATGTCATCTCCTTCGTAAGGTTCAGCTTTTTGAGATCGGCCTTAAGTACTTTGTCCTATTTCTTCCTGGGTTTCTCTTTTCCACACTTTTCCCCCAATCTTGTGCTGCAATTAGAAACCTCTCTGCTTTGAGTCTTCAGCTTCTCAACCAATATTGATATATACTTTATCTATTTCTTACTTGTTTAGCTTTCCCATATTTCCCCTGTAAGGGCATTTTTTGCAATCGCTTAATCATGGTATTTTTGAGTTCTAGTTTTAGCTCAGATTTTAGTTGCTTTACAACTTTTTGTTTGTTATTTTTCCTTATAGTTATCCTGTATTATGACCTTTCTCTTGTTTTCTACTTCTTCTTCTTCTTCTTCTTCTTATTATTATTATTATTATTATTATTATTATTAGTAGTAGTAGTAGTAGTAGTAGTAGTAGTGGTATTATTATTATTATTATTATTATTATTATTATTATTATTATTATTATTATTATTATAAAAGCGGTGATCATCATCATCATCATCATCATCATCATCATTATTATTACTATTATTATTATTATTATTATTATTACTATTATTATTATTATTATTATTATTATTATTATTATTATTATTATTATTATTATTATTATTATTATTATTATTATTGTTCAGTAGTTTTATTTTTATAACGTGCTTTCACTTCACTACCGAGCGCAGCTCTGTGCGCCTTGGGTATGTGCTGTGGTTTGCTGTGGTGCTCTTATGTTTACTGTATTGAAAGTGTTTTGCGTAGAATGTGTGCAGTACCCAGTAGTGCAATTTTCTGTATGTTATATATATTTGTAAGTCCTGGTGTTTTTTGTTATGTATTTGTCTGAATATTTTTTTTATTATACCTAAGGCACCTACTATGATAGGAATTGTTTCTGTTTTTAGATTCCACATTCGAGTTATCTCTATTTCCAGGTTTTTGTATTTTGAAAGTTTTTCCATTTCTTTTAGAGAAACGTTGTCATCTGCTGGTATTGATACATCAATTAGAAAGCATTTTTTTTCTTCATGGTCTTTGACAACTATATCTGGTCTATTTGCCTTAATTTCTCTATCTGTGTGTATTGGCATATCCCAGAGTATGGTTGCTTTCTCGTTTTCTGTGACCTTTTCTGGCGTGTGTTTATACCATCTTTTTTCTGTTGTTATTCCATAGTGTTGGCATAGCTTCCAGTGTATATAGGTCCCAGCTCTGTCGTGTCTGTGAATATATTCCTTCTTAGCCAGGACTGGGCAGCCAGAGATAATATGATTTATTGTTTCTTGTCGATCTCCACATATTCTACAGTTACTTGTTATATTTCTTTTCATTATGTGTCTTTGGTAATTTCTGGTGGGGAGGCTCTGGTCTTGTGCAGCAATTAAAAATCCTTCAGTCTCTATTATTATTATTATTATTATTATTATTATTATTATTATTATTATTATTATTATTATTATTATATAGGGATTACATTTTGGTCTATAGTATTCCAGTTTCATACACTGCGGATGTTCTTCAACCGAAGCTGCTGGCTATGAAGACTTCTTCGACAAATTTGATCTTTATTTATATTGTATAATGGTTTGTTTCATTCGGAGTCATTTTTTATTGTTCAAAATGATGACTTATACGCTTCCGATTTGTTTGATATATGTAAATGTGTGTGTGTATAAATACATTGATACATATATAATCACAGATACGTATATACATGAAGGTAAGGTGCACATATCCTTGTACGTATTGATGTGTATAAATACAATGAAACGTATTTACATACATCAACAGAACGTACACAAACTATGCATATTTACAGAGTAACACAAGGTTAGTTGGCCTCCTATGCATATATATATATATATATATATATATATATATATATATATATATACACACATACACAAACCCAACTTTTGATAATGCATCATTTGGGAGGTGGGTCATAAATGAATGTAAGCAGGTGGTATATTTCGGTTGGTCAGTTTTTTTTTAAATTTATTGTTGTGATTTAAAGTACTTGCTATTTTTATTTGAAACTTACGTTTTATTAGTTGGCGTTCTAATATAGAAAATTGTTTATCTTGTGTTTTGATGCTCCCAAAAGAACGCGGGTAGCTGTAAAGGCTGTTGGTCTGTATGTTGGTCTGTATGATTCATTGTTCCATAATCAATTTGATTAATATCTAGAACTTTAAAACCTTCAGTTTAATGGCGGCAATTACCACTCCACTCAAACCCACATAACCAAGGATGATTTTAACGCAACACAGACTATATAAAGTCAAGATTGATTGCAATGTATCGTGGTCCGACGATGGCTTAACTGGCCGAAACTTTGAACGTGCTGTCCATAATATTCTTGTGTAATAATAATGAATACATATATCCATATATATATTTGTACCTTTGTGTGTTTGTGTGAGTGTCCGTTCATATATAGCATCGTGTGCACATAAGTTCAAAACAATGCAGAAAAAATAGTCCTCGAATACCAAAGGTAGATAAAACATACTGGTTTATTGAAACTTAAAAGGTTCACAAGCTATGAGTGCATACCATGTGCTTGTACTTGGAAATTCTTCAATAAATATCGATAGAAGTGTTTTCACCAATTCACGAATTCGATCTCAGAAAAGGCTGTAAGGGAATATTATCCTTTCCCGAAAGACAAATATCACACCCGTGGCAATTAATTTGAGAAGGTGAATGTTCTATAATTGACCGAATGATTTTATAAGTGTTATTCATATCATCCTTTGAATTCCAGATATATTTCGAGAGTGAAGTTATGAATCAGCTTTCTCACTATTTGTATATATACATTCGTTCCCAGAATATTTTTAAATGGATTTTCAGTAAAGCCTATCTTTCATTTTAGTTATTTACATCAGCGTTCTTACAACGATAATTTAATACTTTAGGCTAAGACATGCCGTTGAGATAGCAAATAGTAGGGTTGTTCATATTACAAAGAGGAATAGAGATTTGCGTGCGCACCAGAAAATTTACTTCCACATACCAGCGATAGAAAAAGCAATGTTTTTGTTGTAACTTTAATACAAATGCCCTGTATTAACGATATTTGTAGCAAAGAAAAATTATGGCTCTGGCGTACTTGAAATGTTGCCAGATATTTAAAAACAATAACCTTCAGTTACTCATGAGCACAAAATCTTCATCAGAAATAAATAATACATCGCAAGTAGAGAGTTAGTTCTCAGTTAAAAGTTAAACAATTTTGTTGTGAATCCAGTAAAATATATTCTTGCATAATTGTGTGTGTGAATGTGTATATGGGCGTGTGAAAATTGAGAATTGATTTATAATTATAAACATACGTGTCAGCATATATATATATATATATATATATATATATATATATATATATATATATATATATATATATATATATATATATATATATACTGGACATACAAACCTATGCGCACATACAATTGCACACATTTACAAAGACTCATCAATATGCTGTTCCATTTATACTAGTGAAGTGTGTGTACTTGATAAGGTTCTATGTGATGTAGTGTTCCAGATTTTGTGTTTATAAAATTTTCCTGAATGGTTCTGCCGAGAATTTGAGGAATTAATTTATTTTTCTGGAAGGTTTCAAAATATTTTTTTGTGTGTTTAATTAGAAATTTATTGATTTGTTAACGAGGAAATATTATGAAATTTTAGTATGGCCACAGTAATGTAATGTGATGTAAATGTTGCTGAAATGACTTACTAACATTATGATCATTAAACGTCGTCTGTAGCTTCATACTTCTGAGCTTTTTATTTTCCTTTCTACCAAAATGTGAACTTAAGATTTAAATACTTACAAGTGAAGCTGACCTAATATTATCTGGTGCATGGTTTGGAGACCTGTATTTCGCCTCTATCTTGCTTAAATTTTGTCAGGAATAAAGTTCCTTATGTTGGAAGTTGCAGTTATCTAGACAGGAGTGACGATGAATGTCAATGGCAATATGAGATTCATATTCAGCCTAAATAGTTAATTTAAACAGAAAGAATTATAGTGACTGTTTACGTTACATTTGCTGGCGGCGATTGGGCTTTGTCGATAAATTTAATCTGTTCTCGAAACACTCTGCTCGCACGCGCTGTAATATTTAACTCTAGCAAATATCTTTTTCCTAAAGAGGCAAAACAGAATTTGGTACCAATGCTGCTGATGAGCTTATTAAAAACTTGTGAAAGATGTATATTTTTAGGAGAGCACAGAGATGAGTTTCATCTTTTTGTTTTCAGTTTGGTTTGTATTTACATCTGTAGTGATCTAAGGATAGATCTAAAAAGACAATTAATTGTTATAATGAGTGATGTTTTCCAATTTCTTTTTCATGCGTTGTTTCTCCTTCTTCTATTTAGTTGTATAAGTTTACGCTGTTAGAAATTGTCAGAGTATCGTGTGTGTACAACTCTCTGGTTACTTTGTGATAGGTAGATCTATATTTCATCAAGACTTAATCTAATCAGATTGCAATCCACAGCTCCGTTGTGGCTGATAATTCTGACATCAAATGAATCGGTAGTTTCGTAAATACACATACACACACAAGCACACACACAAGCACACGTACTCATGCACACTTACACACACGTACACAAACACACGTACACACTCGCAGGCACACACACACATACACGTGCACAGTCACACAGATACATAGACACAGACACACGCAGACACTGACAGACAGATACACACATACGCGCGCGCACAAATATGTGTGTATATATGTGTATCTTTGTCTGTACATCACAGCGAAAGATCCACCGAACATGTGTGATTCATTATTAATATATATAATCAGCATAACCATGATATGTTCATTTCTAAGTTTAAATTTAAATGAAATCAACTTTGGTAAATATGCTTTTCTCAGAACTACCAAAATCGAACCAAATCCTTTCTTTTCACTTCAAAAGCAAGATGCCCTGCATGCTGTATATCTTTGTTTCCCAAAACTGAGATTACCAAGTATTATTAAAATTATATACAATACTTGATTATTTCACATAGCTCATTTTCGATTCATTTATTCCAATTAACTAGACCTTAGCTCTAATGTATATGCTTAAATGTCACAATCTCAAGTTTCGTTAATTTTTGGTTCAAACAATTATCTCCCTTTCCCATTCAGAGTTGATGCTAGTTGTCAGCAAAGCAATCGTTTCGGCGTCTGTGATATGTAGTGTAATGTTCGCTTGTTGATAGGACAAGTAAAATTGTTTTCAATCCATCAAGATTATGTATGTGTGCATATATGCATGCATGTATGATTGAATGTACGGATGTAAGAATGTACGTATGTGTGATGTATGGTCTATGACTGCACGTATGTTTGAGTTAAGTGAAAAATGAACCCTTAACATCTTTTAAAGAGTTGTTTTGTTCACCAAGTTTTGTTCATTCTTATTTTATTTTCTTCTCTTACTCTGTTACTTCTTTCACTTTCATTTTACTTCTATCTTCCTTCAAATATTTCTCCTCTCATATTTCAGTTCTCCTCAAACTCTGTTTCTTTTCTTTCATACGTCTACAACATGCTATCTATAAACATCTAGCCTGCCAACACCTCATTATCTATGGTAACATTCTCGTCTATAAAAACATCAGATAAACTCTGCAACAGCTCGCTTTTTATATTTTATTCTTTATATCGTTAATTCCTTTTAAACTGTTTCTTAAATTCTGAGAAATTAAAGTTCCTATGCTATAATCTTCTCACTTTCTTCCCAACTATAAACGACATGACACTTCCTTTAGTGCAATGATTTCAGCACTGAAATGACAAATGTAACATAACAAGAATATAGTTCTATATTTAAGAGATGAACACTTATGTACATTATTTACATTATTTACATTATTTACATTTGACGGATATTTGTTCTTATATGGCGTAGTATTTAAGAGCGCGGGCTACTAACCCCAAGATTCCGAGTTCGATTCCAAGCAGTGACTTAAATAATAATAATAATAATAATAATAATAATAATAATAATAATAATGATAATAATAATAATAATAAGAAGAAGAAGAAGAAGAAGAAGAAGAAGAAGAAGATCGAAAAATACCTTAGGAATGAGACCCAAGTTCGAAATTTTCCCAAAGACACTTGATGAAGTCTGGAGGGTATATCAACAAACAAGATGAGGTCAAATGTAAATAATGTATAACGAGAATATATTTCCTTGAGAACAAACGGAATATATTAATGATTATCATTCTTCCTGTTATAGGCAGGCACAAGATCTGAAATTTGCTGGAGGGAGCTATTTGATTACACCGTCTTCCGTGCTTAATTGGTACTTATCTTATCAATTACAAAGGGATAAATTGGAAAGCAGAACTCGGCGGAATTTAAACTCAGGACGTAAAGAACCACAAGAAATACCACCGAGCAATTATTTCCACTGCTCACACAAATTGCCAGCTCTTCACCTTAATAATGTATAATTTGTAAACAGTTCTGCTACAAGCACTATTAAGCAGAAGAAAAGGCGGTTAGCTGGCAGAAACCTTAGCACGCCAGGCGAAAGGCTTAGCGGTATTTCGTCTGCCCCTACGTTCTGAGTTAAAATTCTGCCGAGGTCGACTTTGCTTTTCATCCTTTTGGGGTCGATAAATTAAGTACCAGTAAAGCACTGGGGTCAATATAATCGACTTAATCCCTTTGTCTGTCGTTGTTTGTCCCTTCTGTGTCTAGTACTTTCTGGGCAATAAAGAAATGAGAAAAGTTAGCACGCCGGGCGAAATGCTTAGTGGTATTTCATGTCTTTATCTTATGAGTTCAAATTCCGCCGAGGTCGACTTTGCCTTTCATCCTTCCGTGGTCGATAAATTAAGTACCAGTTGCGTACTGGGATCGCTCTAATCGACTGGCCTTATCCCCCAAAAATTTCGAGCCTTGTACCTAGAGTAGAAAAGAAATATTAGCATGCAGGGCGAAACACTAAGCGGTAATTTGACTGTCTTTACGTTCTGGGATCAAATTCCGCCGAGGTTGACTTTGCCTTTCATCTTTTCAGGGATCGATGAATTAAGTACTAGTTGCGTAAAGGGCTGGATCTAATCGACTGGTCCGCTCCACAAAAATTTCGGGCCTTGTGTCTAGAGTAGAAAAGAATATTAGGCAGGAGACTAGTCGATTACGTCGACGCCAATACTTGACCGGTACTCGTTTCATGGACTACGAAACAATGAAAGGCAAGTCTATCTCGGCGGAATTTGAACTGAGAATTTAAAGAAGGGCTAAAAGCCGCTAAGCATTTTGTTTGAGGTACTAACGGTGTTGCCAGCTTGTTGCCTTAATAGTAATAATAATAATAATGATGATAATAGGGAATAAAATCCAAGCCGTTAACACACGGGCGATAGCATCACTTCGGTATGGAGCAAAGATTATAAAATGGCAAAGAGAGAAGTGAATAAAATGGATACGAAGACGATAGAAATGTTGAGAGTACACGGAGCCTTCCACCCTAAGAGTGACACCGACAGGCTGTACTTGTCCAGAAGACATGGTGGGAGAGGCTTGATCAATTGACAGGACCGTATCGAAGCAGAGGAAAACAGGTTAATATGATATATAAAAATGCGGTGGAGCCACTGTTGAAACACATGAAGATAGCCGGCGCCATCAAAACTGAAAATTGTGTAACGAAGGAAAAATTTAAAGAAGTGAACAAAAAAGCATGGAAAGAAAACAAATGTACTCAGCTTGCAAGAGGTGTGAACGCCAAGACAGGCACAGAGGACTGGTGGTTATGGATGAAGGGAGAGTGACCTGAAGATAGAGACAGAAGCACTTATATATGATAGAATTGTCAACAATACTGTCTCGGCATTTAATATGTAACTGGCATCAGTTTTCGAAAACTAAGACATTCAGTTGTCATTGAGCTTCCCTTCTGTGGTGGTGACTAGAGTCTATTTAACAAGAATCTATTTAACAAGGATCTATTCAGTGGTTCCCAACCTATGGTCCGCAAAGGGACTGCTGGGGGTCCGTGAATAAATTCAAAAATTCTTATATATATATATATATATATATATATATATATATATATATATATATATATGCACACACATACACACACACACACACACATTCATAAGGATAAGCATATTGAAAGGGGTCCGTGACAAGACTTATTTTTAAAAAGGGGGTCATTGGTAGTGGAAAGGTTGGAAACCACTGATTTATTTAATGACTTGGAGAGAATTTAAACCTTGATTTTGTTTTAAGCTGCCAATTTTCATCGACTGAAAGATGACCAACAATTAATGCTGCATTCATGTGTGTCAATGTGTGATTTGCGTGTGTGTGTGTGTGTGTGTGTGTGTGTGTGTGTGTGTGTGTGTGTATGTGTGTGTGTGTGTGTGCCTTTGTGTGTGCCTCTATGTTTGAATGTGCGCATGTACAAGTATACACACATACATAAACGTATACATTTGTATAGCGTGCTTGTAGAATAGTTAGCACATCGGGCAAAACGCTTAGTTTCTTCTGGCTCTGAGTTCAAATGCCACCGAGGTCAGCTTTCCTTTGATCCGTTTGCGGACGATAAAAGAAAGAACAAGTTAAGTACTAAGATTGATGCAATCAACTTCTTCCACCCCCTTAAAAATGTAAGCCTTGAACCCTGCAAGGGACCGGCGTTTCGTTTAGGGGATTATTGTGATCTCAGTCATTTACACGACACCTCGTAACCGTCTTTATGAAACCATGGCTCAAGGAAGATAAATTGTACATACATACACACACACATATGCACACACATATACATATGCATACATAGACAGACAGACAAGCAGACAGAGTTATACCCACATGTAGACCCACCTACCCACCTGAATACCCACATACAGTTATATACACATGTGTGTGTGTGTGTGTGTGTGTGTGTGTGTGTGTGTGTGTGTGTGTGTGTTATTATTTCGAGGTATTGTAGCGAAATGTAATTCAACACACAAATGAGAGACATGTAAAGAGGCGATTTAAAAGTAACATATGTTTTGGAGATAATTTTGTACGCCTGTGTGAGGGAAAATAAAACAGAGAAACTTATAAAACAGAATTTTCTTTACAAACAATCAGATTATATGCATTACCCTTGTAAAGTCAAAAGATTTAAAACAAATAAGACATGTAAAAAGAAACAAATCTCTGTTTATAAGGATTCATTTAAAACTCTATGGAGAAACAGCAATATGCTATTATAATAAGAAGCCTAATCTACAACATTAATTATTTAAAGCTAGTTCTTCACCATTTCAAATACCATAACCACCACATCACATTAAATACACACGGAAAAAATAACTAGCGTGCTTTATAAATAATTAAAACGGTATTAATCGTGACAATAACTTGAATTTAAAAAATACAGCAAATTATAAAAGGAAAATATTGCCAACCTCATTACAGGTGTCAAGAGTCTTAGCACGTAGTTTATGAACGGTAATACAAATATCGGAAATTTGCTTTTAATTTTCTGACAGAGATTTCGCTTGGACTTGAAAATAAATAGTAAAATAGAAAAGAGAAACCACTGCAAACAATGGTAATTCGAAAAATAACTACATCAATGAGATGTGTAAACTTCTGCAGAATAAATATATTGATACGACTCACAAAGAAACAACACCCTACACAGCGCATGCAAATACACAGCGCATACATTTTTTTTTCCTCAGTAAGGCTTAATGCCAGTTTGCATAAGAAAAGGATATCGCTGTTTTCCTGTACACGAAAATATCACTGGTACTTAACTGTTCGCCCAACGGAGGCATCAGACTCATAGGATCTGTATTTATTTTCAATTTTTATATGAAAATTAGATTTATTCACACCTGTTTTAACTGTTATCTTCCTGAGTATCAATGGAGATATATTTGAATAAACAGTTCCTGCAAATAAAACTATTCGGAACTAATAATGTATTGTATTTGCTTGTCTTTATAATTAACGATCAAATAGTAGATAGATTTCGTTTAAAATTTGCTTTACAAGAAAAGCATCAGATTGCTTTGGTATATGCTTCAATTGTCCATCACTTTACGGAGAATATGCTAATTAACCCAACGCTAGCTAACACTACGCATGAGAAAAAGAGAGACACAGAGAGAGAAGAAGTGAGACAGAGAGAGAAGAAGTGAGACAGAGAGAGAAGAAGTGAGACAGAGAGAGAAGAAGTGAGACAGAGAGACAGACAGACAGAAAGAGAGAGACAGAGACAGACAGACAGACAGATAGTGACAGAGTAAGAGAGAGAGAGAGGCAGAGACAGAAAGAGCTTACGTTTAGGCACGCTGAAATTTACGTGTGTATGTATGATGCACATGTTTTGCATTATATTATTGTTGCTATAGTTATTATTCTCAGGGGATTTGTGAAAATGGTTAAAGTGAATGAGCATATTTCATGCATACGCCTGGAGAATACTACTTAGACGAAGGTTGGTGTGTTGTTGCCCGAGTAATCCTGCATCTATGGGGCTCATTGACTGACCCTAGTTGGAAATTCTGTATTAGGAGGACTATGTCATTCATGCGTTCACATTATATATATTATCTATCTCATTTCGCTATCTTTTCTCTTTCTTACTCTTCTTTTATATAAACCCCAAATTCTCTCCCCTTCATCTATTTGCATTTGTGCATTTATTATTATTATTATTATCATTATTATTACTATTATTATTATTATTATTATTATTATTATTATTATTATTATTATTATTATTATTATTATTATTATTATTATCATTAAGGTTCCGGCCTGGTAGAATCGTTATCGCACCGGTACACTTCCGACATGATGTTCTGATTTTAAATGCTGTCGGGGGTCGACTTAGCCTTTAATCACTTTCAGGGTTGTAAAAGAAATACTAGTTGAGCAATGGGGTCAAATGCCCTCAAAACTGCTGACATTGTGCTAACATTTGTAGCCATTATTATTATTATCATTATCATTATTATTTTTTCAACTCAGATTTTGTTGTAACTCCAGGAGTTTTGTATGCATAGCGAGTTTGCTACCTGTAACCTATGGTATCATGCTATTCTTTTCATCTATCTAATTTCCAGATTATTTTGGCCGTGCACAGGAGGCGAACTTATTGTAACAGTTATACTGGGCATTCTATTCCGATTTCCTTCAAACTCCTTTTGATGCCGGCACTATCTTCTCCTTCTTCACTTACCATAGCTGGGCTATTTCCTACTTACGAGGATTGTATACATCCCTTCTTTTGCCTTCCTTCTAGACTATTCGTTGGTCAAAGGGGCACACAATATCAACTATGTAGCACATATGATGCATCTCGTCCTCCACCACTAGATCTGCTCTGTTGAACACCTGATCTATTTGGATTGAAAAATCACACAATATTTTCCAGGTCTCCGATTCCACCATTCTATGCGTTCTTGTGCTCATACTACGTCTTGCATTCCAACTTCTTTTGTTACAAATTGTAGGATCCAGTCGAAAAACTATGAAACTCCAAAGTGCATAATACTGCAATACAAGTTTGGACGAAGAATAAAATCCAGTTCAGTAAAGACATAATTTTGCAGGAACATGATCCTAATTATGTCTTTGTAAGAACCATGAGAGATGTTTGGGTAAATTTAAGTTATTTATTAAACAAGAAACATCGCAATTATAATCACTGCGTATGTTTCAATATTATTCTAATTTATTTTCAAACCAAGGATCTTTATTTCTCGTTGTTCAATACAGCGCAATTGTTCCAATCGGGCCTTGGCCAACTGTATCTAAATATTTTCTGCCTGTGATTCATTATATAAAATTAAAGATGAATAATATCTCGTCGAACTGAGTTACAGGACATTAAACTAAACATATCACTTTACACAATCACTAATGCACACTGAGATCTAAGATTTGTCTGCTGTACAAATGAGATTTAATATGTTAAAGCAAAGCGAAATTTGCTAATGTCAGAGCAGAATGCTGGTTGTTCTCTGTCGGAGAATATTAAAATTTATCAGATACATCACCAAATGTCGTTGATATAAAGCTATAGTAAGAGTTTTTAAACGTTCATATAAAGGGACCAGCTCTTAATATACGTATCAGACCTCTGATTTTTAAACCTTGCAGCATGAAATGTGTTTCCTAGAGAACATGAAAGGTCAGCTCTGAGTAATATAATGTGGTTAAATGCGGGATTGTATAGGAGGAGTTAAACGGAGTTACTGAAATTAAGTTCGGAAGCAGACAATCGATTTAGATTCTTCCTACAGTGCTGTATTCACTTAAGTAAGTTATTGCATTTATATGTTCTCAGCATAATTCGTAGTGAATAATTTAATTAGGATGTTGTAACATCCCTGTGGACCTAAAGGGAAGGAAGAATCATTTTAATAATTACATGTAGTCAGTAAATTAATATTCGATCCACGTAATATGTAATTCAGCTACAAGTAACATAAAACAATATTTCAGAGCAGAAATCCAATACACATTTGAAACATCATAACACCATGAGAGAATATTATCATAAACTTAGTTAAAAGTCTTTAAAACTGTCGACTTCACAGTTAAATATATCTTAAGAGCAATTCTTAGCCGGATATATATATATATATATATATATATATACATGTATTTATCTATATCTATCTACCTATCTGTTTATCTATCGTACGTACATACACACATACACACACATATATATATGTGTGCATATATGTTTGTTTATGTATATATATATAGAAAGAGAGATATAGATATAAACATAATTTTTATACAAGAATATTGTTAAAAGTGACATCGAAGTTTTGCCCTCTAAGCCATCGTCGGACCTTCGACGATGTCTTACTTGGTCGAAAATTCATAGTCACTCGCAACATTATTCTTTTTCAAGAACAATATACTTGTACTCTAAAAGTGTATATAGTAAGTGTATATAGTACAATCAGATTATTGTAAAACTGTTTGTTATAAGTGAATATACAAACAAACATTATTGTGTGTGTTTGAGTGTGTGTATGTGTGTGTATATATATGTGTGTGTGTGAACACCTAAGGAGCAGTAAAAAGATTTCTAATGATAATGAACAAAGTTGGAGTTGCGAGATCAAATAGAGAGTAAGCTCCTGTAAGCTTTTTTGAGAAAAGAGCAGCAATGAAAGAACCAAATTTGACAAACATCGTATCAGATTTCCGCTTCGGAAGAATTAGAGGGCGCCTTTACCTTTCAGACGTTAGTCCATCAGAAGTAACAGAAAAATTCGAAGCATAGAAAATATGAGACAACATTAGAAGTAGTGAGTTTATTTTTTGCCTTCTTTTAAATTACTCAATGTATTATTTTCTTTTAACACTCCCCAAATTTCTTTTTTCTGTCCTCTTTGAAAGCAATAATGTCTGAAATACTAAGACATTGTTTTTCCCTGTCTGAATTGTTAAACTAATGCCATATTTATCAAATTGTGTCTTCTGCTGTTCTTGTGAACGTTTATTACCCCCACCACCTATATACTACGCACACGCATTCCTTCCTACTCACTAGACCTTTTAACCTCATCCCCCTATTCGTCCTTCACTCTATATGCTCATTCCCTCTACCCTGTTAAGACCAACTGACCATAAGTATATCGCTACCATCCTCCGCCTCTATCTCTCCTCTATCCCCTTTCACATTCTGTCTTCATGACTTGACCTAATTACCGCTCACTTTTCACTTGACTTGGCCATTCTTCAAGTAAACAAGCAAAAATCCATCGCAATATGGAATATATGTACCTCTGCTATCTATGCTATATCAACTTTCGCTCCAACATAAATTTCCGGATTATCCACACAAGGATTACTTTGCACGGATTTCTACACGGATATTTACCACTGGAATGAAACTACACTTCAAGTACTGTTCTCTCTTTTTTCAGCACATCACACTCTTTACCACTTCATACTAAAAATATCCGCCTATGGATATAATAATAGATTACTTTACTTTTTCTGTCTCCGATGAAGGGAAGTACTGGATCTTCCCAGAAACAGCTGTAAGACTCTATCCATAAAATACTTCTCCAACCTTACCTTTGCTCTCTTTATCTTTTTGTTTTTATATATTTATATATATATATATATATATATATATATATATATATATATATATATATATATATATATATATATATATATATATATATATATATATATATATATATATATACCTTATTAAAAAGCAGTAAAAATATCACAAAATGTGTTACTCAGAGTTATACCTTCACGTTCGTCCGATGTCCGACGAACGGAAACGTGAAGCTCTGAGTAACCGTTTTTGTGAAATTTTTCCTGCTTTCCAATAAAGCATATCACTCTACCTTTGGTATTCGAGTACTATTTTTTCCACCTTGATTCGCATTTATATGCTTACTCTGGTATATGTATATATATGTATATACATGAACAAGTGTCTATATCTATCTATCTTTCTTTCTATCTAGCTATCTATCTATCTATATATATATATATATATATATATATATATATGTGTGTGTGTGTGTGTGTGTGTGTGTGTGTGTGTGTGTGTGTGTGTGTGTGTGTGTGTGTGTGTGTGGGTGTGTGTGTGTGTGTGTGCGTGCGTGTGTGTGTGTGTGTGTGTGTGTGTGTATGCCTGTGCTTGGGTGTGTGTACGTGTGTGTGTATGTGTGTGTATATGTATCTATGTATGAAGTTTAAGTGGGACAACGTCGACTTACTTCTCTCATTGCTATGCATATCTATCAATGTTTCATGATTGTGAGTAATTGTGTAATTTGATCTCATCCTGGAGCATATCGAACCGAGAAGCTATTGTTAGTGTGACTATGTCATCAAATCAGCGGACGCCTTGATGCCGACTGGTTTAGCAGTATTCGATAATATCCAAGTGTATTTAACCATCTCAGTCGTATTGATATCACCATCGCACAAGCACTATCTTGCTCGAAAACAAATGAAACACACCCGAGAATAACTTGTTAAGTTTATTAGCTGTGAAGATTTGTCGACAAATTAATCTAATCACTGATTTCAGTGCTGACCTATTGGTTTGGTCAGGGGTCAGCAAACAGTTGCTTGGAATCCTTTTCGTATATAACAATGATTGATGTGTTTTGGCTTTTCGGCAAATTTATTCTCGTGCAATAAATTATAAATGATAGAAGAATAAAATAGATATATATAAATATATACACGTTTAAGCATTTTATATTGAACTGAATTTCTTCCTGATGCATTAACATGTCCGCTTGATAAAAAATATCTCATAGTTTTGGGAGGTATTAAATCATAACTTTAATCAAAATAGTACTTAAGATTAAAGACATTTTCAATCGTTCGTTCTTGTTTCTATGAGTAATCTATGCTATAGTTCTTAAGTCATTAGACATATTTCAACAAACTAATATGTCGTCATATTGTTCAAATCATATACAACCTTACAAGAATAATTCCTACAAAAGTTTACACTCTCGCAGAAACTTTCATGTTAATGACTTTGATGAAACTTAGCTTTGTATAATTATTTCCACCTGTAATTTATTAGTTTAACCTAGAAACCGTAAATAGATATATTGTGCTACTTTGATGAGTAGCTGAATATAATGCACAAGCTATCTCATTAGAACTAATTTGATTACTCCATATCAAATGTTCTGATATTAAAACTCAACGTATCCGTTTGCAACCGATGATATAAATTCTACGTACAAAACTTTGAGCTTCAAATATGCTATTCCAGTAGGTTAATATATGTGATACTCTGTGATCAAAACAACATCTTGTATGCTAGCGCTTGGTTTACGGAAAATTTTACTTATTTCTGTATAGTATTCTCAGAATAGATTCTTCTTACAATTTCTAAAGAGAAAAAAAAATTGAAAATAGGATTTAGCATCAGTTTTCAAAACTAAGTACAGAACTATCGAAAATAAACTTGCAAGGCCGCACAAGCATTGCAAGTATTTGAAAGTGATGTTATGCCTTTCGAGCACAAGCGATATTTCCAATGCCACCGATATTATAATTTCTGAATGTAAAAGATGGTTTATATTGGAAGCGGCATTATATACGTCATTTCAATTTTTAACAGTTACTTTCGCTTTAATTATTTTTTAATAAGCCCACTGACTTTTAGCAACACCAATAACTGATTGGGCTCTGTGATTCTGTGTACATCGCTAGCGGAACAGTTACTCGTATTTACATCGCTACGTACATCGCAAGCAGTCGGTATCTACCATTGCCAAGGCCAAAGAAACCCGAAAGCACATCATCTGCTAGTCCTGGCAGCGGAAGTGGCGGTGATTATCTCCCTCGAGCGATGTAAACAAGTAGTGCTTATATGCCCCAGAAAAACATGAAAGATTCTCTTGTGGTATTTATAGCAGTGTTTGTGAGTTCGTTTAAGTTGTGATAAATTCTACCTTATGGTATTAATACTGTTTCTGTGGTTTTAATCAAATAGTGTTTTATATTCGACCACAACACTATATCTTCAGTAAACAAAATGGGTTTTAAACATTTTACTCATAGTTATATGGTTTCTAAACCATTCACTAAGCTATTACTTATTTTTCTTCCTTAAGGCAGTATCAATTCTTATAGACTATATGATGAATATATTATACACTACATTGCATGGCTGATTTTCATCTACTTCAAAGTTATATCTTACATGAACACTTATGAGCAGGGTGTAAATTCTTCGATACCGATATTTTAATTTTCTCCTGCTGTTACTAAAGTCATGGCGACATCAAACTGCACTCTCACTTTTAAAGCAATAAGTGATTCAAGATAAAATTCCTTTGCTGAATTAAAGCATGAACTCTATGTGAAGTTTATGCTTCTCTGCTTTTATGATACATATACAAAAATATATACGTATATTTACGGAATAAGCACAGGAGTGGCTGTGTGGATAGGCGCAGGAGTGAATGTGTGGTACGTAGCTTGCTTACCAGCCACACGGTTCCAGCTTCAGTCGCACTGTGTGCCAACTTGAGCAAGTGTCTTCTACTATAGCCCCGGGCCAACCAAAGTCTTGTAAGTGGGTCTTGTAGACGGAAACTGAAAGAAGCCCGTCGTATATATATGTGTGCGTGTGTGTTTGTGTGTGTGTGTGTGTGTGTTTGTGTGTGTGTGTGTGTGTGTCTGTGTTTGTCCCCCCCCACCACCATCGCTTGACAACCGATGTTGGTGTGTTCACGTCACGTAACTTAGAGGTTCGGTAGAAGAACCGATAGAATAAGTACTAGGCTTACAAAGAATAATTCCTGGGGTCGATTATTCGACTGAAGGCGGTGCTCCAGCATGGCCGCAGTCAAATGAAACAAATAAAAACATAAAGTAAAAGAATATATGTATAGTTTTATATGAGTTTCAGGCTTTGTATGTTTGTATCTAACTGTACGTACGTATGTATGTATGTATGTATGTATGTATGTATGTATGTATGTATGTATGTATGTATGTATGCGTATATGCCTGGCTGTATGGTTCGGTGTTCAGTCCTACTGCTGGCACCTTGTCCAACCTCGAACCAACCAGTTTTGTGAGTGGATCTGGTAGACGGAAACTGGAAGAAGCCTGTCATGCGTGTGTGTGTGTGTGATTGTGTGCGTGTGATTGTGTGTGTGTGTATGGGTGTGTGTGTGTGTGTGTGTGTGTGTGTGTGTGTGTGTGTGTGTGTGTGTGTGTGTGTGTGTGTGTGTGTGTGTGTCTTTGTGTCTGTATTTGTTGTGCGCCAACTATCGCTTGACAACTAGTGTTGCTGAGTTTATGACCCCGTAATTGAGACAAATGTCTGAAACAAGTAAAGAGATACTTACATGTGTGTGCATATATATATATATATATATATATATATATATAAAGATATAAAGATAGAGAGAGAGAGAGAGAGAGAGAGAGAGAGAGAGAGAGGTGGTTGGCGTTAGGAAGGGCATCCAGCTGTAGAAACTCTGCCAAATCAGACTGGAGCCTGGTGTTGCCATCCGGTTTCACCAGTCCTCAGTCAAATCGTCCAACCCATGCTAGCATGGAAAGCGGACGTTAAACGATGATGATGATGATGATGATATATATATATATTAGGGATACAATCCCAAATTACAGGTAAAAACTCAATTAAAATCAATTTATTAAAAATTAAAATTAAATTAAGCTTCACAGTATAAAATATATATTAATATATAGTATTAGGGAAAAGAACCAAGGTTTATATGTGACAGTGGATTTTCATCGATGAGTTCATAAACCTTGGTAATTTTCCCTAATACTATATATCAATATATATATATATATACATATATATATATACGTGTGTGTGTGTGTGTGTGTGTGTGTGTGTGTGTGTGTATACACACACTCATTCATGATGAATTACTCAAAGAGACGAAAGCGATGAATGCTTTTTCTCCAAATCCTCACCACCTCATTTTTCTTAATATGTAAAACTGTGCACCACTTCCGAAAATCTATACATACATATATACATACATGTGTCTGTGTGTGTGTGTGCGTGTGTGTGTATCTACGTACATATTATCTATAGTATACATAGATACATACTTACACGCTCGCTCAGATAGACACTTATTTATATGTTCCTTGAAGATTATAAGCGAGATATAAAGTACAAAATACGAAGTGCCAAAATGTAGATATGTGATATCACTCTCTCTTACCACTCAAACCTGTTGCATATCTTCTTATGTGTAATCTTTTACTTGTTTCAATTATTAGACAGCGGACGTGCTATGAAATAGTAAATGCGTCAATTGGCAGACAATGAAAGAAAATACTTAGTTTTACACCACACATGGTTGTGCAGTGTAAACATTCGCTTGTCATTCACATGGTTTCAGGTTCGACAATACTCCTCGGCTTTTGAATATGGTCAATATTGCGATAGTGTGTTTTACAAAAACATTCATGTAAAAGGTTGCCTCATGTTTGCGTGTGCGTGTGTGTTATGTGTACTCGCAGATGTGAGTGTTTGTGTGTGTGTGTGTGTATGTGTGTATGACATTGTGTGTATGTGTTTGTATGTGTGTGTGTATTTGCGTGTGTGTGTGTGTGTGTGTGTGTGTGATGACGTTGGTAGAAATACATGAAATGTATGCTACATTGTTTTTTTATTATTTAATCTAAACGAAGAATGTTTTCACTGAGAGAGCACGTCGGGTCATTCACTGCTCAGGGCGATATTTTTCTTCTTTGTGAATCGAACAAACGAAATTTTCTTTGTGTCTATTTAACGTATCTTCTTTCTTTCCATCTATTTTATGCAAATAGACCAGTGTTTATGTGTGCGCGCGCGCGTGTGTGAGTGTTCGTCTACGCTAATGTCTACTTTGGTTTTAACAACCGATATTATGTATAATTATGTCTCATAATACAATCGTTTTACAAATAGAAAGCGATAAATATCAGACTCCCCAAAATGTAGTCGGTTAAATCATTGAAAACTGTGACCGCCCTTGCAAAATTTTATGACATGCCAATAAAATAGTAAATCCTATGGCTTTTGTCATTGTCTGTATGACCTTGTATCTATATATAGGCTCGTACATACGAATATACTCAAGTACATACATACATACATACATACATACATACATGCAAACATACATGCATACATACATACATACATACATACATACATACATCGTACTTACATATATGCATAAATATATACATATAGACATCTTACCACCGTTCGCATGTATCCTTACATATACACAGGCAAATAGAAACACATATACTCAGTGATAATTTAACCTGTGTGTGTGTGTTTGGGCATATATACATTGCCATTTTGCAGTGGTATGACGCAATCCTTATTCACGTCTTTACTAATCAATCCTGTAAAAGTTTTTCTAACAATTCTTGTAAAAATTTAGTGTTAACTCCTGTGACTTTGGACTATTTTTGACTCCTATTTTTAGCAAAATTGGTCCTTCTTAATGCCCTTGTTATGTATAATTCTTAGATATATGTAATAATTTTGCCTACACGGTTTTAAGTTTGCGGCCACTAACATTGTTATCTTTCATGAGTAATAATGTTCTTTAATATATATAAGTTCATCTTTTGGCATTATATTGGTATTACAAATGGATAGTTTACGAGTGGATTTGCTCGAAGGAAATTGAAAGAAGCCCGCTGTGTATATATGAATATCTTTGTGTGTGTGTGTGTGTGTGTGCGTGTGTTCATGTGTGTGTGTGTGTGTGTGTGTGTGTGTGTGTGTGTGTGTGTCTGTGTCTGTGTGTATCTGTGCTTCGGTACCTGTGTTTGTTTTCCACCACCGCTTGACAACCAGCGTTACTGTGTTTGCGTAATTAACCAGTTCGGTAAAAGACACCGATAGAATGAGTATCAGGCTTTCAGAAATTAAGTACTGTGGTCGATTTGCTCGACTAAAATAACTTTAAGGCGATGCTCCAACGTGGTTGCTGTCTAATGACTGAGACAAGTAAAAGATAGAAGATATACATATACATAGACATATATTCATACAGATATGCAGACATGATTATTTGATTTTGACCCTTATATTTTATTCTTCATTGACTTTGTAGGCAAAGATAAAGAAACGAGGAGAGATACCGCAATATGTGAGGATGATAGATACATCGATAGTGAACATAACAGATGTTTTTCCAGATTGATAACTAAAACATATCTTCCATATGTACTTGCATGTATGTCTGTCTTTCAATGAATCCTCTGTTTACACTTGTACCAACATATATATATATATATATAAATATATATATATATATAAGTGCAATTTATATAAATGTACATATGCATGTCCATCTACATATATATATATATATATATATATATATATATATATATATGCATATATATACTTATATTTATATTATATGTTGTTACCTATATATATATATATATATATATATATATAAGCAATGTTAATTCTCTAAATGAAGTATTAACAGTAACTGCACGATAAAGTGTAGTATATTGCCACTTAAGTGTGGCTGACCCCTAGGGGTGGATGTTACTGTTGCTTTTAGCCCCAGGAGGACATCTCCTCCAGCTGGCTTATCGACACACGACTGTGTCCTGTTTGCCAAGGGAGTTATCCCTCTCACCTCGGCCAGCAGCACGAACGTATCCGGATTTCAGGGTTATTTCCCTTCGTCGGCGTTCGACAGCTGATATATATATATATATCTGTGTGTGTACGCATGCATAGATGTATGTAAATATATATGTGTGTGTGCGTGCGTGCTTGTGTGTGAGTGTGTTTATATAGATAGGCACACAAACGGTTTGCTTCTAAGTATATCAAGTGGAGGGTGTAGCTGATTATAAATCTTATATATCTACAGGAAATTTAGATATTAAACCAAATCTGAGAAACTATCTCACTGTTCTAATTGTCGATAATCATCATATCTAGAAGATTCTCACATGAACCACAATTATTTATAGCAGACAATCAAGAGACACTTCAATTGAGAGCAATATTCTTCTATATGAAATTGGTTTCCAGGCGAAATAATACAAGGATCGGTGCCAAACATTTGTTTCATTGTTCTACAAGCGTAGTGTATGTCTTCACATTGCTCATACAAATTGCTACACGCATAGTCTCTCTCTTTTCTTTCCCTCACTATTTATTTCATTTCTGTCTATTTCCGTCTTCCTTTATGTTTCTCTGTCTCGGTCGCTCTCTCGCTCTCTCTCTCTTTCTCTCTCTCTCTCTCTCTTTCTCTCTCTCTCTCTCTCTCTCTCTCTTTCTCTCTCTCTCTCTCTCTCTCTCTCTCTCTATTTCTCTCTTTCTCTTACTCTCTTGCTCGCTCGCTCACTCATTGTCTTTGTCTTTTAAACACTACACGTAAATCACATTGCACTGGTTGTGGTATTTGAGGGTATTGTTCGATTTGTAGTTCCTTTAAATACTATTTGTGCTGATGTAGATAGTTCTAAGTGTGTCTATGTCTGCGTGTGCATACATACGTACACACATACATACATATATACATACATACATACATATATACGTATCTATCTATCTATCTATCTATCTATCTATCTATCTGCCTGTCTGTCTTCCTGTATGTCTATCAGTCTGGCTATCTATATACATACAAACGTTTATGCGCTTGTCTTCATATATGCGTATATATAAGAAGATGCATACACAAATATAATGTGATATAATACAATATATATATACATATATATATATATATATATATATATATATATATATATATATATATATATATATATATATATACATGTATATATATAAATATACATGTATATATATACATACACATGTATATGTATATGTATGTATATATATATAAATATGCATGTATATATATACATACACATGTATGTATATATATATATATATATATATATATATATATACATTTGTGTGTGTGTGTTTATGTTTGTGCGTTTGTGTCTGTCCACCCCCACCCGCCATCACTTGACAACCGATGCTGGTGTGCTTTCATCACCGAAAACTAGCGGTTCGGGGAATAAGTTCTGGGGTCGTTTTGTTCGACTGAAGGCGGTACTCCAGCATGGCCGCAGTCAAATGGCTCAAACAAGGAAAAGAATAAAAGAATATATACATATTCTTGACCCCCCAAATAGAAGACAAACTGTTTATACTTCAATTTTGTATAAATTTTTGTATGCGTTTGTCCCCCGAGCATTGCTTGACAACCGATGCTGGGGTGTTTATGTCCCCGTCACCTAGCGGTTCGGCAAAACAGACCGATAGAATAAGTACTAGACTTACAAAGAATAAGACCCTAGATCGATTTGCTCAACTAAAGGTGGTGCTCCAGCATGGCCGCAGTCAAATGACTGAAACTAGTAAAAAATTAAAAGAGTAAAAAGTATATTTGATAAGACGAAATACATCGAAACCGGTAATATTTTCTTTATATAATTTTTCAATATTTTTTTTATTAAATTCCCTCTTAAATTGAAATGTCTTAGACTTACTTTTGTGTTATTTCCACCTCCATCTTTTATATATAAAAATTTGATTTGTATTGATCTCAAATATTTTTTCAACTATATAGATATATATATGCGCAAGAGTGGCTATGTGGTAAGTAGTTTGGTTACCAACCACTTTGATTCCGAGTTCAGTCCCACTACGTGACACCTTGTGCAAGTGTTTTCTACTATAGCCTCGGGCCCCCCAAAGTCTTGTGAGTGGATTTGGTAGATAGAAACTGAAAGTATCCCGTTGTATATATATATATATATGTGTGTGTGTATATGTGTGTGTCTGTGTGTGTGTGTGTGTCTGTGTGTCTGTATTTTCCCCCACTATCGCTTGAAAACCGATGATGGTGTGTTACGTCCCCATAACCTAGTGGTTCAGCAAAAAGGGCCGATAGGATAAGTAATAGGCTTACAAAGAATAAGTTCTGGGGTCGATTTATTCGACTAAAAAAGCGGTGCTCCAGCACGGTCACAGTCGAATGATTGAAACAAATAAAAGTATAAAAGAATATATATATGTAAATTTTTATAAGAATTTGAGAGTCACTGTGAAGTCTCTGTCTACTAATCGTCATCAGGTGATCTATAGAAGTAGATAGATAATTAAAATTAAAAGGGTAAAGGATGATCAATTTATTAATTTATTAATAAATTAATAATTAATAATTTTTACCAAGCCCTTCGGTATGTAAGCACCATTATCGGTGAGGAACTTATTTAAAAGTTCTTAAACATTTATAAACAAAATTAAGGGATCAGCAACAGGTTGCTTTACCACATACCGAAGTTCAGAAATAGCAGCTAAAATGCTGAAACTCCAACAGATAGCAATTACTATCGGTAATTGCTATCTGTTGGAGTTTCAGCATTTTAGCTGCTATTTCTGAACTTCGGTATGTGCTGAAGCAACCTGTTGCTGATCCCTTAATTTTGTTTATGAAGTAGAGATAGATAGATAGATAGATAGATAGATAGATAGATACATTTTCATTGTATTTTCTGTAGTGTTCTCACTACATGAATAAATGGAGCTTGTACGAAACGTACGTACTGCTATAACCTATTGGATTTTTGTTGCTTAACTTCAAATATATATATATATATATATATATATATATATATATATATATATATATATATATATATATATGTATATGGTGCTCCAGCATGGCCGCAGTCAAATGACTGAAACAAGTAAAAGAGTATATAAATATGAGAAAAAATTCGTTAGAATATTGGGAAAAAAATATTTTTCATTTCTTCATTATTATTAACGCTTTCGTTCGTGTCTCGAACTTGTATGTATGTATGTATGTATGTATGTATGTATGTATGTGTCTGATCTTTTTTTTAATTGTTATAAATCTTCCACTGAGGAGTGAGACGGTTTCCAACAAAGATACAAGGCTCCATCTTTGAGATGTAGTTAGCACAGACATTCACATCTGGAACTTGGGAAATGTCTTCCATATTTTTACTGTACTTGTAATGAACGAATTAGCCAGTCAATTACTCTTTCTGAAAATCCCAGTTTATACAGATTCTCATTTAAGCATTTACTAACAAAACCTAGTGCTCCAATTATTATTAGTATGAATATGAATTCATAGTCTGGATTTAGAAGCTGGAGGTTCCGACGCAGTTGTCCATAGATATCCTCTTTTTCTTTGATTTTCAAAGAGATATCTATATCTGCAGCGCAGCTAACCTCTATGACAGTACATACATACCTTTGACCCACTTTTACAAACATCAGTATTCGGCCTGTTATCTTTACATTTTGCAGAAGTTTTTATGGGAATATTCCACCAGTATTCCTTGAGTTGGTGAATATGACTGCATTCCATAACAGAGAGATTTTCTAAGTTTATTTCAGGACAGTCTTTTTGCGGATAGCATTGTAAATTGTTTTAGCAACAACATCATACCGCATAAGGAGGTAGTACAGTGACATTTTAGGACAGCTGCTAATCGCAAACGCGATGTCTTCCACAGAAGTATGACATAGCCCACACATGCAGTTTCACCTTGGGATCACAAGAGCGTCACTGTCTCTTTTGTTCAGCAGGTACTTTGTGGCAATCTTTTGTTCCTGGATTTCAAACGCATAGTGTGATGTAGTGGTGTGATGTAGTGGTCATGTGTCCAAGAGAGGCTGCGCTCCGTGTCAGTTCTACTGTCTTATTCAAGCTTCCAGGCAATATTCTCATGCATAGTCTTTCTTTTTGTATGCTGAGTGTTTTTCATCCAGGTCTTCTCTGAGGTAAGAGAGCCCAGCTGTTTTGAGGCTGTATAGGATTTCATCAGGAAGAGAGTGCTTCTTGAAGAGCTCACTGACAATTCGTACAATGTTGCTCATTTCACTTTTCAGCACTGCATTTATATATTTACTTTCATTGCTGTTGTTCAGCAGGTGCTGCCTGAGTGATACCATACTTTATTCGAAGGCCGTCTGCACTGATCTCAGGCCTCTACCACCTTGATTTCTTCTTAGGTATAGCCTCTCAACATCACTGTTTCTGTGGACGTTCACAGATGTTGTCAGGATTTTGTAGATTTTGATATCTATGGAGTGGATTTTCTAACAGACCAATCAAGTATCTCAAATGTTGAGAACACCTGTGCTGAACTAATAGGAAATCTGCAGTTACTCTATCCAGATTACAAGTTCAGGTTTATACCTGTAATTATTGGAACCCTGAGATATGTAACACATTACCTAAATACCAATCTTGAAAAATTAGGCTTCTGAAAACCAGAAAGGAGAAAGCTAATTCAAAGACTATAGATCCAATCCATCACTGGAACTGTAAAAACCTGTAAAACTTTCCAAAAGTTTATAATTTAAATATATATGAACATGTCTAAATATGCAACTATATGCATGAGAATACATACATAAAACATACATACAAACATACATACATACATACATACATACAAGAATACCCTGTTGTTGATGTTGAAATTCCAATGAAGGAGCCTTGGATCTAAGTTAGAACCCGATTCTTTCTCTATTGGCAAGAAATCTTGAAATATACTGAATAATGACATACATATAAATGTATACGTGTGTGTGTAGGTGGGTTTATTAGTATCAATCTGTTCTTTCATCTAGTTTTCTGAAATGTAAGTTTGGCGTATAGGCATCTCGTTATTACGTATTCCAGATGCCTAGAGTTTTCATTTGTAAGTCTACAAATACTTTTGCAAGAAACATTTTTTTATATATCATTGGACTTACGTTAAAATTGGCAATACTTTATATTGCTTCAATTAAATTTGTTCGTCCAATGGATCTTCCACAGAATTATGTGTTGACTATCTCTACACCTAGTATAATATATGTTTTAATAATATTCAGTGTCATGCACAACGCAATTTGTGAATTTCAATTTCTTTGCGTATTTGTACATAACTGGTTTTGTATCTGTCGACTCCATATGTACGTAGATATAGAGAGTGTAGACAGATATATCTGCAAACTAGTAAGGAAATGCGTTATCTATACATACATACATACATACATATATATATATATATATATATATATATATATATATATATATATATATATATATATATATATATATATATATATATATATATGGGAGGTGGGCAGACACTCACATACACACATAAACACATATATATCTAATTGAATGAAACCTTATTCAATGTACTCGTTTTTGAGCTGGGCGAAATCGGATAATCAGACAAAAATACTTTTTAGAGTAATACTTCTGATCCAAGTAATTAACTTTAAGCCGAAGTCTTGTACACTGACATTTTTCAGAAATAAATAACAGAAAGATTCATGAGGTGTATATAGGCATTTAAATATTCTTGATGGTGCTGACCTAGAATTAAAGCTTGCAGATGAATAAAAGAATACACATACATATGTATGCAGTTATGCATCTTCAAACGCATATTGCAGGAATTTTACTCTAAAACAAATATTTCAAATTCCATCCTATACATAGCAACATTCGACCAGCCGAATGAATACAATATAGTTTTAATCGGCATTGTGTGATGAGAACATTTTCTCCATTCCGTTAAAATTAACATGGTATATTCACACGCTATTATCTATTTGTTGCTTTTACTGATTCAAGTTTCTCCGTTCCCTTATGTATATACGTATGTATGTATATGTATATGTGTGTGTGCGTGTGTATGTATATACATATGTGCGTATGTATTATTATATATACATACATATATGCATATATATATATATAAAATCATATATATCTCTATATGTACACACACAGAGATATATATGTATATATATATATATATATATATATATATATATATATATATATATATATATATATATATGTATGTATGTATGTATGTATGTATGTATACATACATATGTTAGCTATTATTGTGCATGAATTTTTATACTTAAAATTTGAAGTATTGTATAAAAGAATCAGAACATATTAAAATTCGGTATGATGTATATAAATAATAATAATAATAATAATAATAATAATAATAATAATAATAATAATAATAATAATAATAATAATAATAATAAGAAGAAGAAGAAGAAGAAGAAGAAGAAGAAGAAGAAGAAGAAGAAGAAGAAGAAGAAGATGAAACGATATATATTTACAACATGAAGCAAAGTTATAGATTACTCGGGGGTTAAACAGGAATACGTTACTTGTAAACAGTTTTTTTAGACCCATTGAAGTGATACACTTCTCTCTAAAATCGATAAGAAGCTATTTATAAATTGAGAAAAAAAATATGTTATGGAAGCTGCAATAACAGTAGCTATTATTATATTCAAAATATAAAAAGCAAAGAAAAAAATACTCATTTAGAGCAATATTAATAATTACTGTTGTTTTTGTGAATGATGATGATGGTGGTGGTGGTGGTGGTGGTGGTGGTGGTGGTGGTGGTGGTGGTTGTGTTGGTGGTGGTGGTGGTGGTGGTAGTGACGACGCCGACGACGGCGACGACGACGGCAACGACGATGGCGATGAAAATGATGACGATGATGGTGATGATGATAGCGGTGACGGTGATGGCAGCGACGGCGACTGTTATATAACATCTCACCATTGTTATATCTTTGTGAAATTCAATGAACGGATGATGCCGTGTAAAACTAAAGCATTTATTTTTGTATTTCAGTTGACTTCAGTATAATGGACAGTATTCGAGTGGCCTACAATAAAAAAAGAACAAAAATAAATACATAAATAACTAAGTAAATAAATAGATAAAAATAAAAGTGGTAAGGTGTCTGAGTACAGAATCAACCTTCCATTTTTTAAATATTGCTAGATCAATTGAAAGACCGTCATATTTGAAAAATGTATATATATATATATATATATATATATATATATATATACACACGTATATAAAGTCAATAGAGATTATCGATCAATTACTATTGATCGTATATTTGTATATATAAGATATTACATTCATACTTATACATATATATGCGTATGTTTATATACATTTATATATATATATATATATATATATATATATATATATATACACACACACACACATATATATATACATACGTATATATATATATATATATATATATATATATATATATATATATACACACACACACACACACACATATATATATATATATATATATATATATATATATATACGTATGTATATATGCCCGTGCCTTTGTGCGTGTACATACACACACACATACACACTCATTCTTTCACACACATATATGAGCGTGTATATGTTTATATGTATATATAATATATATATATATATGAGACCCGGGGGGGGGGGAGAGAGAGAGAGAAATGAAACATAGTGAGGTAAAAGGGTGATAGAACTATCTATATATTTCGTGTGCCTGCACAGACTAATTGTATATGTGTCTACATGCGTACAATCTTATGCGCATGTGTGTGTGTGTGTAGCTTATTGTTCATCGTCAAAGCCATTTCCAATGATGTTATACGCTGTTATTGAAGAGATGGTTATTGAAAACTTCATTGATTGACAAAGATGAGATTTTTTTGCCTCGTTTCCTATCCCATATAGTTTTGAGCTTCAGTCTAGCTGGTTTGGGCTCTTCAGTTTTCAATAGTTTATTATCTACGCACATTAAAGTAAATTAATAAAGACGCTTACATTTTAGGAGTAGAGTAACCTGAAGAGTTTGTCATACGTTGATTGATGAAAATATTATAAAACATCAGAGTATAAAAGAGTCACCAAATATCCGCAGTGCCCTAGATTATGATCTCTTTCTATCTTCTTTTAGCTAACAAAGTTTTTTGTAGTTGCATATAAATCAATATAAAACTAGTTCTTTTTTAAATATAACAATGGCTATATGTATACAAAAAGTTATTTTTCCAACATGATAAGAGCGAAACAAATAATAAAAATAGGCGAGAGAGAGAGAGGGGGGGAGAGAGAGAGAGAGAGAGAGAGAGAGAGAGAGAGAGAGAGAGAGAGAGCGTGAGAGAGAAAAGGAGAGACAGAAAGAGAAATAAAGAGACAGAGATAGACAGATATAAACATAGACAAAGACGGTTAAAGATATCTAGATACTTACATAATATATTCAATGATCGACGGACAGGCAGATCGATTAATAGATAGATGAATACATAAATAGATAGACAAATAACTAGATAAGTATATAAAGAGAAAGACGAAAAGCTAGGTAGCTAACTCGATAGACAAACAGACACACAGATACTTAGGTAGATATTTAGGTAGATATTTAGGTAGATAGATAGATAGATAGATAGATAGATAGATAGATAGATAGTGAGATCGATAAACAACGAAAGATATAGTACATATCCCATGGCAGTAATACAAGTAAAATAATTATAATTCTTACAGTTGAATGTATCATAAGTTCAATGTGTCATAAGCGATATAAACGCGAAGTCGAAAACTAATCAGATATTCAGCTATTTTCTTAATTAAAATACCGGTATTTATTACTGCTTTATTTGTTATAACCAACGAAATAAATTAGTGTACTACTTAATCTCTTTCATCGGTTTGCCTTCCTTGGCATAGAATTGGACATCAAGATATTCAAGTAGACGCGAGATATATTTATATCCTTGCAAGAACTACTTAGTTATATCCAATGAAGGCGCTTCAGCTATAATCAGCTTCACAATCAATTCCATCAAATCATTTTACTATCGCACACACACACACACACACACACACACACACACACACACACACACACGCACACATATACACACACACGCACACATACATACACACGCAGAAATAAGAAATATAACATTCGTCTAATTTATTAACAAAATCATCTAGAGCATGAGAAAGACAAAAATAAATTATTATTCTCCAGTTGATAAACATTGCGTTAAGTAAGAACAATCGTGTTTCATTAATTATGTTTTCTTTGTATAAGCTAATTGGCCTATTACTTCCGGTCATTTAGTTTTGCTTTAATAAGCTGATTAAGTAATTTTACATTACTTTCATTACCGCCATTGTTTGATTGTTTTTTCCGAATTACTAAATTCATTGTGTCCCTTTTAGCAATTCTAACGATAATAGGGTTACAAACACGATATGTTGAGGCCTATAATCGGCGAAGAAAAAGATTTAGTCTATCACTTCAGCAATATATTCCCCTGCAATATTTGTTTCTTCACTTAAACTGCCAAGAAGAATGGCACTAAGCAATTACTTGCATAAATGATCCCAGAAAATGACTGTTCGCCAATATTGCTCTGAACTTTCATTTTTATTATCTGTTTATTCTAAGCAAAGACTGCTGAATGTTGAATTTTAGTTGCCCAAGTTTCACTGGGAGATTCCGAAACACACTTTTGGATAATTAACAAAAGTGAGTTAGTGGGAAATAATTCAAGTTGACTGCTGGCATTTTAATTATGCAAATTACAGCTGACTCAGAAACTTCAAAATTCGCTTCTCTGAGTGAAAACGTCCGTCGATTTATCAAGCAAGCTCAAATTTTAAAAAGCCTGGTCTGACGAAATCCAATGAAAGCGAAACATATCTACAACTATCACTATGACTAATACCATGTACATTAATTTTGCGAAATCCTTTCTTTATATCTTGAAATTATTATGCCTTTCTCTCAGAGAAGCTAACACTAGGAAATTCAGAAGCTACATAAGCTGACATAAGGGACAATAAAACCTTTGGTGCTATTTTTGTTTACCATCAGCTCAACACTGACTCATCAGACTTATATTCAATGGCGTATCATTCAGACTATCCACTATTCTGTTTCTACGTGTGCATTAATGAATGCATCATTTTTGAGACTTTGTGTTCTAACTTCAGGAAGATTTTCCCGCCCTTTCTCGTAAGATCTCTCCCTGGATCATTTTAAATGATCTTGTCTGTATATGTACACAACGGTTGAGTGGATCATATGCAAGTTTCTTACAGCGCTAGAGTTGCCAGATTGCGTTCAAGTAAATGCGCTGATATACACTTTGGGAAATGCCATAACATTTTCAAGCCTAATGACTGCGACGGAAAGAATGAAAGATTTGTGCAGTGGTAGGATGACAAGCTTACTGAAAATGACGTGAGATTTATGGATTTACAGTATTGAAATCTGAACATCCTAGTCGAATGAATGACTTACCCTTTCCAAGTGGAAATACAGCTAGCTGTTCTTCCAGTTTGGTGTGTCTGTATCTGTTTAATGGCTGGCGGAACACAGGATTAGGTCGATATTAAAAATGAACCATGACATTAATTCAAGTAATTAGTAATTTAAATTTTGGAGAAATCTCAATAGTATTGATTCACCAAGTTGAATAGTTGATTTTCAATGAGCATAGACTTTAAATTAGAAGACGCTAAATGTCAAAATGAACATTTGGATATTATCAACTTCGTGATGAAAGTTATTGCTGGCTTATTCGAAATCAATCTAGATTATAGACAACATTGGAATAGTAGTATTCAGGAGAGTTGTATTTCCAATGAATTTTTTATGGAAATTATATTAAAAAAAAAAATTATATAATTACAACGCCATTTCCGATCCGTACGGCACCAACATGAAAATAGAATGTGAAACTACTAAACCAAGATAATGGTCAATAAGGGAATATTTTAAATTATTATTATTATTATTATTATTATTATTATTATTATTATTATTATTATTAGTCTTATATTTATCACGTGCTTTCACTGCACTACCGAACGCAGCTCTGTGTGCCTTGGGTATGTGCTGTGGTTTGCTGTGATGCTCTTATTTTTACTGTATTGGAAGTGTTTTACGTGGATGTGTGCGATGCCAAGTTGTGCTATTTTTTCTATGCTATATATACTTGTAAGTCCTGATGTTTTTGTTATGTAATTGTCCAAATATTGTTTTATCAAACCTAACGCGCCTACTATGATAGGAATTGTTTCTGTTTTTAGACTCCACATTCGAGTTACCTCTATTTCCAAGTCTTTGTACTTTGAAAGTTTCTCCGTTTTTCTTTTAGAGAAATATTGTCATCTGTTGGTATTGATACATCGATTAGAAAGCACTTTTTCTTGATGATCTCCGACAACTAAATCTAGCCTTTTGGTCTTAATTTCTCTAACTGTGTGTATTGGCATATCACATAATATGGCTGCTTTCTCATTTTCTGTGACCTTTACTGGCGTGTACCTATACCATCTTTTTTCTGTTCTTATTCCATGGTGTTGGCATAGCTTCCAGTGTATATTGGTAGCAACTCTCTCGTACCTGTGAATATATTGCTTCTTAGCCAGGACTGGGCATCCAGAGACGACGTGATTTATTGTTTCTTTCCATCTCCACATATTCTGTAATTACTTGTATTTCTTTTCATTACATGTTTTTGGTAATTTCTTGTGGGCAGGCTTTGGTCTTGTGCTGCAATTAAATATTCTTCAGTCGCTGCTTTGAGTCCTGAGCTTCTTAGCCATTGTTGCGACTTTGCTTCGTCAATTTCTTTCCTGTTTATTTTAACTAAGTATTTGCCGTGATGGGGATTTTCTTGCCATCGTTCTATTATGATCCGTTGCCGTTCCAGTTTCAGTTTGGATTTCAGTTGTTTTACAACTTATGCTGTTTCTACTTTTTCTTCATAGTTGTTAGGTATTATGACTTCTTTTTTGTATTTCCCAGCTTCCTTAAAGTCTGAAAACAATGTTTTTTTTGTTTTGTTCGTGTCTTGTGGCTATTTGTATTAGTTTTCCTTGCTTCTGAAGTAGGTATTTCCGTAGTCCGTTGGTGCTTATTTTGTAATAGATTTTTAGCTGTTTAAGACCTCTACTATATACGTTGTATATATAAACTGTCTATGTCAGATATTGTCTGGTGCATCCTAAATCCTGTCATTAAGAAGTGGTTGATTGTTTTACCGTAACAGTTGTATCCACATCGAGTTCTGTTTAGCATGTCAGATAAAAGCGTCACTGCTAAGCAGAAAAGGAATGGAGAGAGTGTGTCTCCCTGGAATATTCTTCATTTAATGGAGATGGCTTTGGTTTCTATGAGTCCCTCTTTTGTCTGGAGTTGTAGCACTGCCTGCCATTTATTCATGGAATGTTTTTCTATATTTTATGATTATTGGCGCTACCTTATTCATGGCTAGTGTTTCTAAGATTCACGCCTTTCGATAATCGATCCAGGCCATACTTAGACCCTTCTTCTTTCTGTGGATGTCTTTAGTTATGGCTATATTGATCAGTAGCTGATCTTTACAACCGTATAAGCCCTGGCAGCATCTCTTCTGCTCTTCCGAAAACAGTTTGTTTTCTTCCAGATGCTTACTAATTCTCTGCGATATTATTGCAGGAAAGGCTTTGTAAATTGTAGGGAGACAAGTTATGGAGTTGCCGTTTCAGTGGTTTCGGGAATTAGGATGGTTTTGTCTTCCGTGAGCCATTCAGGTATTGTCTCTGGCTCTCCTTTTATTTCATAAAATTTGTCAGCCAGCTTTTTATATGTTCCTGTTAGGTGTTTTAACCAAAAGTTAGGAACTTATCTTGCCCAGGTGCCTTCCAGCTGCTTAGTTTTTGCAGTGTCCTGGTTGATCTCTTCAGTTGTTATAGGGATCCACAGTTGTTCAGGTGTTGTTTTCGTTGTTTTGATAGACCTTTGCTGGGGTTGTTCTTTCGCCGACCATATCTCTTTCAAAAATTCTTCTATTTCGTCTGTTGTTAGGGCTGCATTAATCTCTATTTCCTTTTCGCAAAGTTCTTCTTCTTCTTCTTCTTCTTCTTCTTCTTATTATTATTATTATTATTATTATTATTATTATTATTATTATTATTATTATTATTATTATTATCATCATCATCATCATCATCATCATCATCATCATCATCATCATCATCATCATCATCATCATTATTATTATTATTATTATTATTATTATTATTATTATTATTATTATTATTACGCATGTGTTGATTGACAAGCCCTATTACAAGTAATTAGATTCTGAGTCTTAACCAATTCTGCTGATTCGGACTGATTTTGTGGAAAATGAATATGAGTATAAGTAAGAGAGGAGTCTCGGTAGTTTAACTGTTAGATTGTTTGATGTCGGTTATATAATGGCTAGATGATACATACATACATCACATTTAATACTTTTATTAGAAATTTTACTTGCATTGTAAAATAGTTTATTTGAAAACTATGTAAGAAATATTTACCGCGATATACTTACGTCCTTTTCATTTTTGAGATAAAATCTCGTTTGAATCACACTATATATTTCATTGTTGTGATTAAATTATAATTTGTCAAACACTGATGTTGATTGTAACTCTCTCCAAACATTAGTAGAGTTTCGTTATTTAATTAATATTATATTCCATTTTGTTTAGAAATGCTATATGTAACTTTATTTTCGAATTATTTCGATCGAGTCACTAAAGAAATGGATATGTCCTGGGTTTATATATTTTCTGTTTCAAATATTTACTAACACGAACGATCACCATTTTGTAAACGGTAAATTGAAGCATCATTCTATCTATCCATTAATCCGCCTCTCTCACTCCCTCTAGCTCACTCTCTTTGTTCACACACATGCACACTCATACATGCAAAGTGCATGTATGTGCATACATATATATTTTAGACTCACGTGTATGTATACTTATACACATCCCTACACACAGATATATATATATATATATATTCTTATATCCATATATGCATATATATTTACATATATATATATACATATATATATATATATATGTGTACCCATATAATACACAATATATATATATATATGTATATATATATATATATATATATATATATATATATATATATATATATATATATATATATATATATATATATATATATATATAAATATATATATATATATTTGGGTGGGAATGGTTCTGTTATACAGTGCCGTGTCCGTTAAATAATAATAATGGTGTGTATATAATCTTAAAGCTAATGGTGATCACCGTGAAATGACCAAGGAAAATAGTCTTATAAAGGGGTATATAAACACTCGACAGATAACTCTAGCTTTTCTATCTGCGTAAAGCCTTCTTTTTTCTGTCGAGGGCTTATGTGCCCCTTTATTAAACAATTTTCCTTAGTCATTGCACGGTGATCGTCATAAACTTTAAGCTTATATAAACACCATTATTATTATTATTAACAGGATTGTAAAACACAGCACCGTATGACAAATCCATTCGTACCGAAAGACCATAGATACATACGTACATACATATATACATACATATATACATACATGCATGGATACATACATGCATGCCTACATAGACACATACACACATACATACATACATGACCATGGGAATGCTCCTAGAAAGTTATCCTCTGAGGTACAAGTCCGGACAGATATTTTATGGAAGGACAGCAGTCATCCATACATACCAGACTACACTCTCCACGGCACCGATATTATCCAAGGGAAAGAAAAAGGTTGGTACAGCTTGACACCAGTCTCGTTGCAACTCATTTCTACAGCTGGAGCAACGTGAAATAAAGTGTATTGCTCAAGAGCACACACACAGCCCATTCTGGGAATCGAACTCACTACTTCATGATTGTGCGACCGACGCTCTAACCAATGAGTAATCAATGAGCCATTCACCTTCGTACATACATACACATATATGCATATTTACACACGTAGACTAACGAACATATATGTACGGAAAAGAAACTATAGTATATTAAGAAAACCTTAAGTATATTAGTCTTTACATTTTTAGTGTAAGGAGTGTTATACTACTAAGTTTCTCTGAATTAGCTGAACAAGGTATATGTGGTTGAGAATGCTTCATATTGTTACCACATATGTGTTTATGTACAACTCCGTTCTTGATATTGCTACTGGAGGTTTTGAATATAAGAATGATAGAATTTCGTACTACTATTCCTTAGATTTTGAGAAGTACCGACCTTTCCAGAATGGTCTCCTTATCCTTTGGGACAATGTAATTAATTTTATCATTCAGTCCATTTCCTTTCATTGTCTTATTGTAATATTCAGCGCTACTATTAAATACTTGCTCATTAACCGAAAATTTAGATTTAGAACGAAATATTTCTAGCTAGATTATGATACACACGCTCACACACACACACACACACATACACACACACACACACACACACACACACACACACACACACACACACACACACACACACACACACACACACACACACACATATATATATATATATATATAACTGAGAGAGAGGTAGGAATATAATGCGATAATTTCCATTTTTGCAAGGTAATTATTTTCTGTAGGAGTCAATAGTTAATTGACCCGACCATAGAGATTGCATTTATATTATCATTGATATTCAAAGGATTTGATTTCAGAAATATAGACACTGTAAATGGGTTGCATGTAATATCAATTATCCCTCTCTTTTTTCTGTAAGAGTTGGGAAGGTAAAAGAAAGAAATACAGATTTTTCTTTGAATGGTCACTTCCTGAAATTTCATTTGATGTTTATTTTATCTAATCTTTCATCTAGGTGTAGAATAAACCATCATTAAATATTTCTGCATTTAGTTATGATTTTCGACCCCACACTTCATTCGAATTGCTTCCCAGTTCAAAAGGAAAACTCACCAAAAAAAAAAAACATCTTAACTTGCCTACTTGCTACCCACTATTGCCAATTCTTCAGTTTGTTGCACATTCTTTTTGACAGCAGAAGAATAACACTTGTTCGTGTCGTTGCATAAGTACACATGCAATTCTAACGTACTTTGATTAGTGATCTTATATGAAAAGGAAGTTAAACATTTTCCGTTTTGGTTTTTCCTTTCAAAGCCACCATATATCTATTTCAGCCTGTATACTTCAACGAACATCTAATCTGTTGAAACTGAAGTGGAAATAAATGTACAGCAATGTACTTTTCTTATGTCCCAAATGCTGATATATATTAGAGATAGCAGTTATAGAAAAACCTTGTTAATGGTTCGATAGTCATATACTGATATTTCTGAAAGTGTGCGTGCTTCGGTGTAACCACTGGTGTATTGCTTCATGGAAATGGGGCCACAACTTTAAAAGAAATCTTTTATGAAAGGCGATAATATAAAACAAAGGGCAGGAGAAAAATCTCATGAAGCAAATCTATTTTCTTTTCACTATACATCATTTTATTTGCAACATCTTCAAATAGTATCGGCACTGATATTAATAACAACCGTGTGAATAGCAAAAAGAGGATCACGGCTGCTATCATAATTGTTTTCACCATTCGAAGCTACCTCACCAACCTAAATATTCTTACCTTCCTCTGAAATATTAATACTATTATCGTTATTTTTTATTATTATTATTATTATTATTATTATTATTATTATTATTATTATTATTATTATTATTATTATTATTATTATTATGTTATGAACAGTCAGAACTTATTTTGCTGGGTACGATTGAAACTGTCAGCTGTCCACAGACATCAGACTAAGGTAACACTTGTTTACTGGTCATGCTTCAAGGAGTCTGCGAAAGAATTCTTGCAGTTCCAAGCAATGCTGATTTTTGTAGGTGTTCTACCTTCGCACTCGCACCAATTATTGTTGGTACCACGTCTAATCTTCTCATTGACCACAAACTTCGTATTTCCCACTTCAAATCATGATAGCTGTTTATATTTTCTTCTTTCACATTGATCCCGTTGTCACTGGGGCATGCTATATCGATTATCATGGTTGTTCTTTCTTTTTTATTCACCAGAACAATGTCTGGTTTCCGATGTCTGGTCGGATGATCGCCCTGGATCATTGTATCCCACAGAATCTTGCAATTCTCATTCTCGGTGACTCCTTCTGGGGTTTGCTCATACCACGTCTTTGCTCTTTGTAGGCCATGATTTTCAGAACTCCCAATGGATCATTCTTGACACATTGTCATGGCGTCATTTATATTCGCGTTCTGTCAATCTCGGGCACTCGCTAACGATGTACCATGCCGTATTAGTGTCCATATCATCGATTATCTCCACCCTCAAAATATCAGCCATATGTAGGCCTATGTATTGTATATAAGTATAAAGTATTTCAGGATGGAGATCGGGAGAATCGGTAAAGTGTTAGGAAATATGCTTTACGGTATTTAGTTACGGTTCTTTACTTTACAAGATCAAATCACGACGAGGTCACTGTAAACTTTTAATTCTCTGAGGTCAGTAAAAGCAAGAGCTACTGTGGATTTAATCGATTGACCTCTCCCATGAATTTCAGGCTTTGGGTTAATATCAGAAAGAAATATTATGTTCGGTGAATTAGCTGATTAGTTAAAGCTGACGGGAGAAAATTATTTGCGACAGTTGTTGTAGCACTTGATGTTTAGTGTTCAAAGTCAGCTTTCTTTTTATCCCACCTGGCTTAGTGAAATAAAATATTAGTTAAGCATTGTGTGCCATCTAATTGACTAAATACCCCCAACAAATTCACGGTGTTGTGCTTATCTAAGATACAATCAATATTTTTGTTTTTTTCTTCTACTTGAATTCTTTTGTTTCCTACTAATTTTCATTATCTTGTCCATAATTTGAGATTTGACTTTCTATTAATATATATAATTTCTTAGATTTGCGGGCAATATTTTTATCGTTATACATTCTACAAATATCAATTAAATATATTTCAAATACCGAAAAATGCTTTGTTGGATTTAGGTTACAAAAAGATCCTCTCAGCCAACTTAAGTCACACTACGTTTTGCTGATACAAATATGCTAGTAGTTGTCTGCCTATTTAATATTGATTTCAAACTCTGAGACTAAGCTAGTAATTTCGGTGAGGAGATAACTCGATTACATCGACCAGAGTGCTCAACTGGTACTTATTTTATTGACTTCGAAAGAATTAAAGATGGAATTTGAACTCGAAATGTGTAGACGGGCAAAATGGCGCCATACATTTTCCCCAGAGTGCTAACAATTCTGCTAGTTAATATTAGCATCATAGAAGTCGTAGAATGCAGTCGAACACCAAATTGGTTCTCGTGGAGCTTTCGTCTTACATAACGTCATAATATCTTACAAGTATATATTCTGAAAATACCATAAGCAGAGATACGAAAATTCATCGCTTTACAGAAGTTTTCAAAATATTCTATGATGATTTTCCGATATAAAATTAAATGGTTCTTTTCAAATTAAGGGGTCACGTTGAACGTCCGAATTATTATAGTTTGCATGTTGATTGAACACAAAGTCATATAGCTACAACTATAAAGTGTTCATAATTCCAGTTAACATTAGCAAAGTAGCTACAATTGAATGTTTTAAATCTGTTGTTATAACCAACCGTTCCCCAACAATGAGCATTATGTTACATTAAATATATGCATATTTCCTTAAAATTTATCCGATAACATTTATCTGTATGTGTGGTTCAAAAAATGTTTAGTTTGGAACCCCATTTCAAAATCTGATTTGATACACTACACCATTTAATGTCAACCTCTGCAGTAGTTGACTTCAGATTCCGCCATATACCTATTGCCTGTGAAAACTGATTTTGTACATTGTTAATATAAATCGATATTACTTTAAAATTCATTCGAATAATATATCATAGCATGAAAAGCAGAATTGATTATCTTTATGAAAAATCTTAATGTTTTTATTTTTTTATTTTCGACTATTATTATTATTATTATTATTATTATTATTATTATTATTATTATTATTATTATTATTGTTGTTGTTGTTGTTGTTATTATTATTATTTTACAATATTGCGAGTGTGATGCAGATATTCAACGTCAATTATAGTCATTTAAGTCTTGCGCTAATAGAGGGCTAGCGTCGCCCTCTTGCAATGTCTATAAATAGCTTAAATAGCTGCTCCTACAATTAAGATAATTAACAATATGTTCAATATTATAGAAGTTTCAGAAATCAAATATAATGGAATTTATTTTCTTGCGCATTGAGTTGTATCATAAATGTCACGGCATCCCATATACCACTACTAAATATCTCTGATGTCATGCTTATTTAAGAAATTATTTATCACTTTCTCTTGGTTACTATTCAACTCTAAATCAACATCAACAACAATATCAAACGCAGATCTGTCTCTTTCACTCCAGTCTGCTACCACTGGAAAAATAATTATCTCAGCGAAATTTGTTTTATGGCTTGAATGTATAATTATTTCAAAAGTTGAAAACAAAGGCCAATTAATTATTCTAACAACTATACAGTTACCGAACCGAAATGTTTTCTGCTGGATATTAAGCAAATTACGAGTTAAAGAAATCATTTCTCAACGAATGGCGCATTGTTGTCGACTAACTATTATGCAGACACTTTTATGCCTGTCATTTTCTTTTTATAAGTAGTGCAAAATTACTTAAATTCTTGAACGCTTTTCAAAAAAAAAAAAAATCATTTAAATTTTTAGTTAGTATGTTAGGTAATTCTATATATAAATTTAAATTATTTCAAACCACAATATTATTTCAAATCACAATAATAAATTTGTAATGTGTTTTGGAAGCATAAATACCATTTCAAAATAAAATACTGATTTTTCTCTTTTTCTAAGGAAATTAAATTTGAAATTTCAAAAAATTGCTTTAAACTCAAATATGAAACAGTTTTTAGGTAATTTAATAAGTCTACATTATTTTATGAAATACTTAGAACTATTTGATGTCATCTCATTAGAAAACTCGATTATGTTTTCTCAGCAGGCTAAAAGTTATTGCTTTTTTTTTTGTTTTTGTTTCTGTTTGCCGAGTAGCGCAATAAATTTAAATTATGCGATTTGTTACTACTCGATATCTACCTTAACTTTGAAGGAACATACTAAAGACTACATATGTAGGCGACGAATTGGTACAGTCAATAGTGAATCACACTCAATGCCTTGGGATATTATTTCTATATCTTATACTTCAAATTCAAATCCCTAATTTATTCTTTTTGGAGCAGAAACTAAAGTACCACTATGGGCAGTGAATAGGGGAAAATAGTAAAAATGATGAACCAATTTCAGTTATCATTTCAATGACCCAACCTCAATGCTTATTTGGACGGTAGGCTTAAATATGTGGAGCTTTGGATACCTTTAGCCGAGTCCACTCTTTGGCGAGTATTCGGAAGGATTCTACTTTCCACCCCATCAGTCTTGAAGACCCTGTAAAGTGTCATGATAATTGCATTTCTGATTGAAAAGATACTTTTGTAAAAGTCGGTGTTCTATGTTTCGACGTCTCGCTGTCTCCATTAAATTGCTGAGAACCTTTTAGTTAATTTTTTGACAAATAATATCATGAATTTCAACGTAATCAACGTAATGAAAATTAAATAACTATATTTTTAAAGTGATGTTTCGAATATAGATGAAGATGAATTTGAAAGCTTAATAATTTAAGAGCAGAAAATTTTCCCACATAGACGAAACAATCTAAATTGTCAATTCAAAACCTAGTCTACTCTTTTATTACGGTGTATATTCCAGGATTCCACAAGACATATTTGGGTTTCGGATAGTCATTAATTTATACATAAGTGGCAGTAATCATTGCCTTTTGAGTAACAGAATAGTATAAATGAATAATGTAAGTATAAATAAAATTACAAAAAGCTGTAATAATGAGGTTGAAAAAATGTATTGCACAATCGTTCGAATTTTAATTACAAGACGTCGAATGATAATTGATACATATATATAAAGGTAAAGGAACAATCAGTCAGCACGTTGAGAAAAGTAGATATGTTTGTAGTATCAACGAGAGAGAAGAGTGGTTAATATATTTGTGTCACTGATAGAAGTCATTTAGCTAGACGTGTGTTTAATGGTTGTCGAAGAGTGTGTAATCGGTTAACTTCCAAGTGCTCTAGAATATTGAATATTTGTATTTTTATAAGCTTTTAGAAATTTAAATAATTTAGACTCTGAAAAAGTGACCTGCCCTTTAAATGGTAATACATATTCTTACTATTTAAGATATTATACATATTTTAAGATCTAAAGCATATTGCCTTGAAATATTATAACAACTAAAGCATATTGCCTAGAAATATTAATTTATCCTGATGTATTTCTATTAGCAAATTTGTCTTGCTTACTTGTTTTCTACATTATTTTGAGGTTCTATAAGCAAATAATCGAACTAAATAGTGAAATGTTCAGAAAAGAATCCCATTAATCCATACTCAGAACTGATTAAGTTGCAGTATATCTGGAGAATACAATTATACAATGTATTCTAAAACTAATATGGCTGTCTCAGATGCAAATTGTATCCATGTGTTGATCTACTCAGAGCATCTGATTTATAAATATTTCAGGAAATGATATAATTATAAAGGACAGATTATTTTTATGTTTTTATTGCCATGCTGTTCTCTTTTTCTTTACAGTCAGATAAAATAGAATTCTCACTACTCTTGAGACTTTTATCCATTCACTCACTTAAGCTCTTCATTTACGCTTTCAATCTACAATGTAGTTTCCAGTATCAAACTTGATCAATATAAAACAATCCACGGGAGCATTTTAAGATTTTGTCCTGTCAGGAGAAAGCACGATTAGATCATTTTATTACGTAATTTATTACTTTTCATGTCTCAATCTGAATATAAACACTCAAATTTGCTATTAGACCCTCTGAAGTCAATAGTGTATGTGTATTAATCTCACCTGCTTTCTTCTTACTTTACATATTGAAGTGTTTATTGTATTTTTAACTCCAGTATCGAATAATAATAATAATAATAAAAATAATAATAATAATAATAATAATAATAATAATAATAATAATAATAATAATAATAATAATAAAAACAACAACAACATCGAAAAATACCTTAGGAATGATAACCCAGGTTTGAAATTTCCACAAGGCACCTGATGAAGGCTGGAAGTATATCAGCCGAAGCGTTGTGTTAACTACAAGATGACAATATCCGTGAAATGTAAATAATGTACATAATTCCTCATCTCTTAAATGTAAAACTGTAGAGTTACAGCTGTCTTTAACTGCCTTGCTTTTTAGCAGGACAGTATGGCCATTCCATTTGTCCTTCATTTCTATTTACTATTTTTTCGTCTTTCAATACATTTCTTCTATATCCTTCACTTTTCAACTAATATATTTCTGATTTTGACTTCATATTTCCCCTTTCCCCTTTCTTCCTTCCTCGTATTCACCTCTCCAACAGTAATCCTTTACCCTTCCCACGTATTTTTATTGATGTTTGTGCATCAAATTAATTATGTTCTCTTCTACTATACGTCATTCGCATTTGCCACTCATTTTTCCGACGTTGATACTGGGCATTTCCAATCTGAAGATATTCACGTATCATGTTTTTGGGGAGAAGATTTTTCCTTATATTTGGCGTATAAATTTTTACCATATTGTTTACATCTTTTTGCATAACATGCCTTGTAACATTAACCGGTTGCCGAATCTTTAAAACAGGTTTAAACATCTACCTCCTTCTTGTAATTTGAATATATTTATATAATACCTCATATAAATGATTTACTGAACTGACGCCTCTAATTGTTCGTCTGTTCTTTGATTATTTATTACTCGCTTCAGCTATATATTTCTTATAGCTAGCACTTTTCTGTTGGACTGTTTTACTCTAGTTAAGAAGTTGGAGGTTAAGAAGCTCGAATTTGGAGCGTAAATTTTCTACACTCATACCGTCTTCTCACCTACCATGTGTGTATGTCTGTGTGCGTGTATATGCATTTATGTGTGCGCCAGTATGTCACTGTGTATATCTATATGCGCGTCTCTGTGTGCGCCTGTGCATTTGTGCCTGCATGTGTGTATGTGTGCGTATGTGAGTGCTTTGGTATGTGTTCGTGCGTACGTCCATCCGTATTTGGTTAACCAGAATATCTCATTGATCGTTAACACTCATTATTGGGAATTCAGAAATGACATATGAAATGCAGATCGTTTGGTTTCAAGTCTAACACTCTACTAGTTTTATTACTAGTTGCATCAATGTATAACTTCAATGATGTACGCCCCTAAAATATGAGTATATATCTTCAAAAAAATTACATGCGAAGGACAATTTAATTTCATTGCTTTCAAACATATATAAAGCACATTTCAGGAAATGTTATGGCATATTTAAGAGATGAAGAATATTCGATGGCAATGCAGCGTGGCAATTAATTGCAACAGAAAACATAAATTCTTTATGTTAAATAATTGTAAACGTGTTATTTCTTTAAAATTTCAGTCACTTTTAGTAGGAAAGATGAAGTTTTATTCTAATTTCATCTGTTATGTTAATAGATTGCATAGTAAAATTTTCACATTTGTATCAGAGTTGAAAAATTATGATCAACAAAAATATTCCTCACCATCATCACTATCATCACCATCATCGTCATCGTTGACGTCGTCGTCGTCCTCGTCGCCGTCGTCGTCGTCGTTGTCGAGGTCGTCGTCGGCGTCGTCATCATCATCATCATTCTCGTTCTTATCATCACTACCATTGGCAGAATAGTTAATGCGTGAAGCAAAATGCTGAGCGGCATTTCTTTTACCTTTTTACGATCTGAGTTCAAATTCTGTCGAGGTCTACTTTGTCTTTGAACTTTCCAAGATCAATAAAATAAGTTCCAATCTATGTTGCTTCCGTCATAATTTATCGCCCGACTCTTGTGTTTTGTCCTACATCTATTTTGACGAGATTAGGACGTCTTCTCTACGTTCTTTTAATATTCTCTTTACCTGGAACCCTTGAAGCAAATATCATAAATTGTTTTTCCAAGTGTAAACAACGATAGAAATTTGAGTGACGCAAGTTTCGACTTTAGCACACATAACGTCTAACTGTAGAGATACGACATTCAAACGAGAAAAAAGTATCATGGCAACCATGAACGGAAAATCATGAAGCTTTACCACCCGAAGCTGTCACAAGGGTACAAGAGAGAATGGAAGTAAATTATATCTTTCACTGCCAAGACCTGTAGACGTCATCCGTGTTCCACGGTGACATGCGCATTGAGAACTCCTAAATCCAGTGTAGAAGAGTTTATGAGACAAATGCATTGCTTTTAATACGTCTGAGTGAAAGGAACAGGGACAGTTAGTGTGTCATTCAGTTGTTCACAGTTTAATATCATTGCACTTCGGACAAAGAAACAGGAAGTTCACCGTAAGAGACATCGTTGACAGTGATCAAGTCTGATTAGTAATACCGTAATACCAAAAGGTAAGAAGTAATGTCATATTTAAGAACGAGCAAATCTTTATAAATCAACACAAGACCATCAGAAAAATAGCTTTGAAATTGTAGAAAACAATCGCCCCTAAGAGCCGACCTGTGAAAGAAGCTGATGTATCAATTTTACCGTCTATAGCCAGTAGTGTCATCTATTTGATTTATGGAAGTGAAGAGGAGAGAGAAATAAGTAGGACTGGAGACTGTTAGAAAGGATAGAAAGAAAAATTAACTCGAAAAGACAAGATGCATCCCGAGAGAAGGCAAGTAAAAAGTGTGTGGAGACATCTTTGTGCAACAAATGAAGGTCTACTGATAGGCATATGAATGGCCTGTAGGCTTTGAGGGTCATCTATTTCTCTTCTTTTATGCAAGTAGGTTATTTTCCTTTGCGTCAAGCACTCTGGTATTTCGGATGGAATCCGTATTATTTTATTAAAGATATATATAATATTTTGGTGCAAGACATGTTGGCGTTTAATCCATAAATTTGGAATTTGTTCTATTCCAGGAGATTTTTAGTTATCTTTTCTGCCGATGGCTATCATTATATTGCTTGCTGTGATGCCCCATTCCTGAGTTGCCGCACATTTCAATTTTTGTTGTTTTATGGTTAGTTCATATGTTTCATGGAGTTTTCTACTTCCGTATATTCTCTTCACAATGTTTCTAGTTTTTCTTTGCTTTGCAAATTCTGCACTTATTTTCTTTTATTATCTAATTTTCCATAGGGGATTTTTATACCTTGAAATATTTGATTTTCTCTTGAATTGCTTGATTCGTTATACAATCTTCCCGTCATATTTGAACAGATATTAATTTTGTAATTTCAAAATCTTTTTAATTTGAATTTTATGTATTTAATTTTGCATTTTTAAGGGTTGGTGCTGATGTGGTTCTCTTATCCTAGATGTTTTCTCCTTGCAATCTATCTCCTTTTGAGTCAAACGGATCTGTTTTTTGGTTTCTAGCTTCATCCCTTATTTTTCCACCTACTACTCTGATTACTACAATGTTACGTCTAGTATTTGGTTTAGGTCCGTTATTCTTATTTTATTTATTTGCTCTGTAATTTCTTTTTAATACACAGTTAATATCTATGATTAAGGCTTGTTTTTTTTGTGTTGAATGATATTTTCCTTGTTTATAGTCTTTCTTCGATTTGTATAACTTTTATCTATTCAAACTTAATTTCCTCTATCATATTTTCTAAGTCACTGCATTCATTTATTTTTGTTGGCATAAATAGTTTATTCCTATTCATATTAGTTGGCAATGTTCAGTGTGAAGTAGCCGGTTCCTTATTTACTGTTGAATTGTAGAGCATACAGTTGCCTTTATATTCTATTCTGTTATAGTCAGTCTTTCTGTTGTGTTCTGCATTGAGGGGCTGTGATGTATTATTTTAGTTTTATATTTCAGTTCAATTTTTTTTGCTTCTTTTTACAGATAATCTTATTCTATTTATTTGAGGGCGCATTTTGGAATTGCTATTTTGCCAGATTTAGCTTGTCGATTCTACAAAACAACCTGAAGGATTTAATTTGGCAGTAAAGTAGGCTTTTGTTTTGCGGTCCTTGGGTATTCGGCGCCTGTTCATTTCTGTCTAACTCTGTGTTCTTCTTTTGACTGAGTTTGCCACGCCGAAATGTTTCTGTATTTATTTACTTATTTACTTTTTATTATAAACATTTTAGGCATCGTGTTGCCATCTTAACACTTGGTTCAACAATACGTGCAGAATATTTATAAAACTTTAATTAACATCCCTAATGTACTGAAAATGTTAAAACCTTTCCAACTCTCTAGTGGTTCTTTTTCTCAATAGCTTGAATAGACAGCAATATAATCTTGAGTGAATTTCAAGTAAAACATCATGCGATAAAATTAACATAAATATTAACGCCAAAACCGTGTCTTTAGTTATGTGGACAATGCTACTGACAATCTTCCAAACATTATTTCAGTTATTTTTGTGAAGTGCTAACAATTTTCCCATGAGCCATGCGATGCATTTAATGACAATATGAAGGTCACAAACCGTGTTTTTGAAACCTATACTTCCTTAATGATATTTCGTTCTTTATAGTAACACTTTTTGTTTCATTTATTCCAATGTTTCCTATTTTGTTCTATTTCTATTGTTTTCTTCCTATTTGTTCGTTATTTCATTGTGTCTTAAATTGCTTTTTTCGATTTTGATGTTTATTTCCCCTGCTGCTTGGAAACGCACATTCCTTTACTAAGGCACTTACACTGCTAAAAGTACCGTATATTGCTGAAAACTTCTTACAGTGCTGAAATCACCATACACTGATGAATGCTTTACATCACTGAGTAAATAGATGAAGTAGCTTCTTCCCCTCCAACCTTATTTGTACTTATTATTTTCTGTTCCGATCCCGCCGAAGTCAAGCCCCTCCGGAATCGATAAAATGATATACATTTCAAGTATTGGGACTAACGTAATTGGCAACAGACCTCCCACCAGTTTTAGGGCTTGTGCCAATCTTATAAACAGTTAAGGGAAGTGGAATGGCAGGATCGTTAGTGCATTGAACAAAATCCTTGGCATTATTTAGGTTTTAACGTTCTGAATTAGCTCTTAACGTTCTGAATTCAAATCCAGCCAAGGTCAACTTCACCTTTCATCCTTTCGGATTTGATAAAAGAAAAACCCAGTCAATTACCAGGTTCAATGTAATTGACTACTCCATCTCCCACAAAGATTGCTGGCCTAATGCATGAACCAGAAACAATTATACAGGGCGTCGAGCTAGCAAAATCGTTAACACTTTGGAAAAAATACATAGCGGTAATTTTACTTTCTATTAGTATAGCAGCAGCAGCAACAGCAGCAGCAGCAGCAGCAGTAGTAGTAGTAGTAGTAGTAGTAGTAGTAGTAGTAGTAGTAGTAGTAGTAGTAGTAGCTGTTGAAATACATAAGATGGAGAAACTGATAAGGACCTTGTGTTAAAAGGGTAGTAGCAACAATCCACCAGACGGTTCAGTAAAATAAATAGAGCTCGGTTCAAAAATAATAGCGTGTATACCTACGAGTTGCAAACCACCAGAAGGATAGTAAACTTTGTTGCTACTACTGCTAGCGATGTCGCTGCTGCTTCTGAAGCACTACTAGTCCCCTCTAGGAGAATAACTGGAAACAAACCTTATTCTCATCATCAAAACCCGTAGCCTCGGGTGTGCATCAACGAAGTGTGGCAGTATCTCTTCAGTCACTACAGGGCCAACCAGAGTCTACAGGAAACGTTTCGAACCTCTCGTTAAGCAAAAGAGGGGGAGCTTATGTAAATTAAGTACTAGTAGAATTCCGACAGGATATAGAAGAAGGGCTCAGCTTAGAGATTAAGGGAGCCGAAAATATCGCAGAAAGTCAGCTGTAGAACCTATTTTTGAGAGTTTTATTCCCCATTTCAATGTTTGTTGAATGGACAAAGTAAAGTTCGTAGAAAAACTAACCAAAAGAAGAAAAAAAAATGAAGAAAATAATTGGGAGAATAAAAGGATTTATTCACAAATCTTAGAGAGATAGGAATTTGGTAAAAGAAAAGGTTACTATTCACCAAAAATGTAAAACGTTTTTCAAAATTAAATTGGTCGATTTCATTTATGAACCAAAATTTTTGACATATAAAGCCTGCTTTTTGGAGACCAACATACACACACAAAAAAGAAGTAAATTTCAGCGTTTTCCTTTTCTTCTAAATATTTCAAATGTATTCACCTTCTCGGCTGAAAATCTCCTATTTCAGGATTCCGATTTCACTTCTTTAACAATTACAGTGAAACCTCTACCTCAATATCGACGTCTAATAAAGGAAATAAATATGCAGAACTGTCTTCCGTACTTGCTCAAACGAGTAAATTAATATTAGTCATTGAACTACTGTCCACTCCTGTTCACATCAAATTTCTAATTAGATTGCTGATGCTCTGCGTTAAATTAGATCAGCCCTGCTTAATTTCTGATTATCTTCCACTCCTTAGACTTTTTCCCTATCCATTCATTCTTTAGTTGGTCATTTTTTTTTAATTTTGTCTTGGGTTTTCCTCTCCTTTCCTAACACCTGTTTCTCTTTCTCGATGTCCTCTGTATTCTCTTCTTATCATCAACATCTACGTCAATATATCATTATTTTCGGAGTTGACAGATTGTCTATTTAATTTTATACTTCTCATACTGTAGTTTAAGCCAAAAAGCAAATAAATAAATTTTGCAGAGAAGACCGAAATAGAGAGCGAAGGAGCTAAAGAAATACAATGGATAAAGAGTGAGAAAGATGACAGAGAGCGTAACAAGCGGAGAAAGTGAGAGTGAATTGTAAGTATATAAAAGGAAGAAATAGTGACGGAGCACCTGGAAATATGGAGAGAAGAGATTAAGAGAAGTAAACTTATACGTGTATACATAGACGGAGAAATGTAAGGAAAGAAAGAGAAGGCTTAATGGAAGTTCTAAGCAGAAATCAAATCATCAGTAACGCTCTGAAATAATTAAAGAATGATCCAATTTTAGTTGAACAAATAACAAATTAGTAATTTAGATTGTCTGTTAAAAGAAAAATTACCGATTGTGTTTTTCTGTTTACATGTTACCGCTAATGTAAATAGTAATCCTGATTTCTAACATTAACACAAGGTCACAAAATTTGTAGGAATAAACATACAATGAAATCGACTTAAGCGTTTCAATGGTAATTATTTATCGAACCTAGAACAATGTAAACAGAGCCTGGAGGGGCGTAATTAAATACAGCAAGCCATTTAGTCCGGCAGTCAAACATTTCTGGCATTTAAGATTAAGGTGGTGACATAGATTTCAAAATAAGTATTGGTAGTTTTATATGTTTTGCAAAGGGATACAAGGGTAAAATATAATCCCATTAGTACCCATACTGGAAATCCTCAATAATAATGATTTCGTCATTACCCAAACATCAAAGAGACGTTCATTTAAGGACACTTAAGCGTTGTGCTTCTTATGCGATTCGTAAGTGTAGAGATCTCAAGATTTTACCACATCCTACGATGTACGTACCAGACGATTACAAAGATTGAGACTGCGGAAATGAAATCAAAATATTGCGCAGTTCTAGCGGGGATACAACCACAACCCTAGTTTGTTTTTCTTTTTTTTTTTTTTGGCTTACATCACCTCACCCGTGTCTCCATCAATTTTAAAACCTAGATCAATTTAGACCTTGCACAAGGTAATTTTTTCATAGATAAACAATGCTGGTAAACTGGCTGATAAAAACAGTCCCACCTAGATTCCAAGTTGCAAACTTAATTGACTTGGTTAGGTTTTGTACTGGTACTCACCACGAAATCAATCAACGATTTGGCTAATTTACATCATTTACATTTGACGTATATTTGTCCTCATTTTGTTGTTAACACAACGTTTCGACTCATATAGCCTCCAGTCTTCATCAATTGTCTAGTAGTTGTAGTAGTAGTAGTAGTAGTAGTAGTAGTAGTAGTAGTAGTAGTAGTAGTAGTAGTAGTAGTAGTAGTAGTAGTGACAGTGGCAGCAGCAAGTGCAGCTGCCACACCAACGAAAACAAAAGTAGCTGTCTGTGTGCAGGTTATACGCTAGTTAAACGCTATGCCCAATTCCTGATGATTTATTGTGCTATGTTCATTTGGCGGAGGTAGAGACATACAGTCAATATAATCGAAGAAGTATAATGATGTTTTTTGTGTCATGGATGAGTATCGTGTCCACTTTAGTAAGATTACACTAGAAATGTACCAGCTCTGCCATTACATGAAGCACGTCTTAACACGAGTTGCTTGCTACTTAACACGGAGAATTCAACCATATGGTTATATTTCTATTTTCATTTCAATATAATAGAAAACAGAGCAGGTATTATCACACGTTTACCTGTTCCTTCACTACACTTATTCTTACTGTGCATGTATATATATAAACGTGTGTGCGTGTATCTATGTAAATGTATGTGTAATGGTAATATAGTGTGTGTGTGTGTGTGTGTGTGTGTGTGTGTGTGTGTGTGTGTGTGTGTGTGTGTGTGTGTGTGTGTGTGTGTGTGTGTGTGTGTGTGTGTTTGTGTGTGTGTGTGAGTGTGAGTGTGTGTAATGCAATTATTTAAAAGAGCTTTTGTTTGTATCTGCGTGCATCATTGTCTGTGATTTCGTTCGTGTTTTTTTCTCTTGTGTTGTTTGATGTGTGCGTGTGTAGGCGTGCATGTGTATATTTGCTTTTGCAGTTGGTTCTGTTAATGCTTGTTTTGTGTACGTTTATTTTTCGTCTGCGTGAATGTATACATGTGAGTGAGCTGGTATGTCTACGCACTTTTTCTTTTTTCATTTCATTGAATCATTGTGTATACCTGAGTGTTTGGAAGCGAATGCAAGTAAACATGATAGAGTGTAGCTGTACGTGTTTTTTTCTGTGTTAACGATTATATCTCAATCTTAAACCATGGCTGGTTTTAGACATGTGCATGCTTGTTTGTGTTAAGTATGTGTATTCAGATGTTATAATGTTTATTAAAAATACAATTGTCATCATGCCAGAAGTTGAAAGTAGCATAACAACTATTGAATTATAATTGGTTAGTTGGACGCCAGCCGGAGTGTCTGTTTTAATTTAGGCCATTGATAGCAACCGGAAATCAAAGGTGCAAGTTGTAGGCTATGTGAGATGGTTTAACCTGGATTCGAAAATTGTCAGTGAACTGTTTCACTGACGCCTTAACAATATTCTGTTATTGTTTATCTCTACATATTTTATAAACGTTTCTTTCAATTTGTATAATTAATGTAATTTTGTTGTTTAAACAGGAACAAGTATGGATGCTCGCTCTGCAACCACGTAGTTGCAGGTTTAGTTCTACTGCACGGCACCTTAGTGTTCTCAAGTATAGTTTCGAGCTGACAAATGCCTTGCGAGTGAATTTGGTTGGCGGAAACTGGGTGGAAGCCTATGGTAGGTGTGTATATGTGTGTGTGTGTATGAATGTATATGTATGTGTATATATATGTGTGTATGAGTCTTTGTGTTTGCGTTTGCTCCCACCAACGCTTGACTTCTAGCGTCAGTTTGTTTACATCCACGTATCTCAGTAGATCGACAAAAGTGTGAACAAATACCAAACTTTTAAAATAAGTACCATAGTTGATTTGATCGACTAAATCCTTCAACGAGGTGCTCTTGCGTGGCCTCATTCTAATAAGTGAAACTAGTTAAAGATAAAGATGAATAGTTATATATTATTGTTATCATAGCACGTTTAATCGGTCATCGTAGGAAAAAACCATGAAAGATAAAGGAAAGAGAATGATGAAAGTTAAAGGGGGAAAAATCGTAGATCGTGAATTTGTTATAGAGAGATTTATCTCTGTTGTATTACGTCGGAAGCCAATAAGAGACATAAATATATCATTGACAGCGTTACATATTCTTGAGCTTCTTATAATTGTTACTAATTTAGGTATAGAACCAGTAATGTCAAGGGAAAGGTTTAATCGATACCATTACATCCAGTACTTGACTGACACCCCGGAGGGATGAATGACAAAGCTGACCTCGGCAACTTGGAACTCAAAACGTAAAAGCCACAACTAATAACAAAAAAGCTTTCCTCCGACGGTCCACAAATTCTGCCAATACTCTTATGTATTTCTCGTTAAACAGATTATATTTCATTTGCTTCGTCAATGCTCCGGACAGTAATAAATTTCCTCGCTCGTTAAACTTTCGAGACATTTAAATATAGATATTATTTATACCTATAGTAAATATCTAAGTATAGATATTTACTAAATGAATTTAAATCTTCTATTGTACTTTAGCTGCGAAAGAGTTTAAAAATCTAGTCAAATCCAGGCTCATGTCTAACAAGCTGGTCATACATATAGTTTATTCACTTGACCACTGAATCATTACTAAGTACATCACGCTATATGTGTCCAAATTTGCAATATCTGTGATATTCCGTAACATTTGAATATTCAATCAATTTATCATGGAATTAATGAAAGAAAGTTTTTTACTAAATAAAAAAAGAAAAGAATGAATTTAGTCATACCACTACACAATTTCACTTGCTCTTCACATTATTCTATGTTTATCAAATAATCTTTTCGTCAAATTTTTCTTTGCCACCCCGAACAAAAATAAATAAATGAAAATAAGATTTGGTAATATATATCTTCTTTTTTTTCTTTTCTAGTGATGTTATTTCAATGAAATGCTATTGTGCGTGTTTTATCTATACAATCTAGGCGCCAGTTGGCATTTTTCCTCTGAAATATCTTTCAAACAGCGAATGAAGAATTTCTCGTATCAAACGTCGATATGTCTAATTGCGTTAATATACAATTCTCGAAATGATTAAGCCTTTTGTTGATATAACAATGTTATCGCATGTGTGCTATCTTTTACTATCTTTCCTCTTTGCGGCACTCAGCAAGTTATAAATGAGCCATTTTGTGTGTGGTATGTGTGTGCGTATGTGTGTGTGTGTGTGTGTGTGTGTGTGTGTGTGTGTGTGTGTGTGTGTGTTCATGTGCGTATGTGCTTGTGTGTGTGTGCGTGCGCCTGTGTTTTGCTTGTATCGGCTTTTTTTTTATATACCAAGTATCGATAAACTATGCATTGAAGGCATTTGTTGACAAAAAGTTCAGATAAATAAATATATATATGTGTATGTCGTAAGGTGCATCCACATACACATACACGCACACATATATGTGAATATGCATATATATATGTGTGTGTGTGTGTGTATTAAATATTGATATTTGGACGTCTATATCTATTTTTCTATCTATCTATCTACATACACAGATATATATATATATATATATATATATATATATATATATATATATATATATATATATATATATACATATATGAACACACACACGCATATATATATGTATATATATAGTGTACTTAATTCATGGTTTGCCATATATAAACTCACATATTAAAAATCTTTCATATCGTTCCTTTCTGAATGTCGAGTCTCCATTCTTTCACTCAATTTTTCTACCTTCTTTTTATAATATTTTAGTATCAACCATCATATCTCTGTTTCTCTCATAATTTATTACATTCTTTCGCCTTTGTCTCTCTCACCTTCTGACTCTATAACTATATTGCTTTTTCAAACTTTCTTCTGCAGTCTCACTTTCTCACCATTACTCATTTATTCCTCCTATTTAGCCTCTTCACTCATTTATCTATTTCTGCCGCACATCTCTAGCAGAAAATAACATCTGCACACCAAATAATTTTCACTTCCACAATTTGTCCCATCGCTTTTTTTCCCCCCCATCTTGAATGTTTCTCTTCCTTCCATTACATCTCCTTCTCTTTATTTCTTCTTCTTCTTCTTCTTCTTCTTATTATTATTATTATTATTATTATTATTATTCAGTAGTTTTATTTTTATAACGTGCTTTCACTTCACTACCGAGCGCAGCTCTGTGCGCCTTGGGTATGTGCTGTGGTTTGCTGTGGTGCTCTTATGTTTACTGTATTGAAAGTGTTTTTCGTAGAATGTGTGCAGTACCCAGTAGTGCAATTTTCTGTATGTTATATATATTTGTAAGTCCTGGTGTTTTTGTTATGTATTTGTCTGAATATTTTTTTATTATACCTAAGGCACCTACTATGATAGGAATTGTTTCTGTTTTTAGATTCCACATTCGAGTTATCTCTATTTCCAGGTCTTTGTATTTTGAAAGTTTTTCCATTTCTTTTAGAGAAACGTTGTCATCTGCTGGTATTGAAACATCAATTAGAAGGCATTTTTTTCCTTCATGATCTTTGACAACTATATCTGGTCTATTTGCCTTAATTTCTCTATCTGTGTGTATTGGCATATCCCAGAGTATGGTTGCTTTCTCGTTTTCTGTGACCTTTTCTGGCTTGTGTTTATACCATCTTTTTTCTGTTGTTATTCCATAGTGTTGGCATAGCTTCCAGTGTATATAGGTCCCATCTCTGTCGTGTCTGTGAATATATTCCTTCTTAGCCAGGACTGGGCAGCCAGAGATAATATGATTTATTGTTTCCTGTCCATCTCCACATATTCTACAGTTACTTGTTATATTTCTTTTCATTATGTGTTTTTGGTAATTTCTGGTGGGGAGGCTTTGGTCTTGTGCAGCAATTAAAAATCCTTCAGTCTCTGCTTTGAGTCCTGAGCTTCTCAGCCATTGCTGGGATTTTTCTCTGTCTATTTCTTTCGCATTTAGTTTAGCCCAGTATTTACCATGTAGGGGCTTTTCTTGCCATCGTTTTATCATGGTCCGTTGCTGTTCTAGTTTTAGTTTGGATTTCTTCTTCTTCTTCTTCTTCTTCTTCTTCTTCTTCTTCTTCTTCTTCTTCTTCTTATTATTATTATTATTATTATTATTATTATTATTATTATTATTATTATTATTATTATTATTATTATTATTATTCTGCACTGTCTTCCGCTCTTGTCTCCCTCTTGTTATCCTCCCGGCTTCTTTACATCGATTCATTCTTCATTCCTACAGCTCCGTCTACTAGTATACGGCCAGACTTATCATTGAAGTCACGTGTCATAATCCTATCATTCTTTTATTTTTCTGCCTTTCACTTTTTCCTTATCTTTCGTTTTTACATTCCCATTTTTCTCTACCACTTCCACGCGAACCCTCACTCATTCTTCTACGTACCGCACTCCTGTTTCTCACATGCAAACCCGCACACACATATACAGATTCATCACAGCTCTGCTATTAATAATATCTATTCAAAAAGTCCTCACTCCTACAGCTTGCGTTTGCCATCACAATTCCATTCAATCATTGTTGCATCTCAATTAATGCATGTCACTAAAATTCCTGATCTTTCTTGAACTCATGCATTATTCTAACGCCAAGATTTTTGAATGAGAATATTGACAACCAGTGAATGTTAACCCTTTAAAGAACAAGCGTAATAATTATGCCTAACTTAAGTTCATGAAAGCAAATGCATCAGGAAAGAAAGGTGGACGGGTATACTCCATTGAATGAAGTCTGGTACTTGACTAGTACTTAACTGAAAAACTAAGAATTATGGAGAAATTTCAGCTCTGGGTACATAGGAGTGTAACGAAATACTGTAAGGTATATATTTTGTATTTACTGCTTCTACCAATACCCATCTCTTCGAAAACTCGTAATACAGATTTCTCCTTTCGGTTGGTAATTAACTTTGATTTAAGGCGCAAAATCAGTTAATTTGGTGAGAAGGGTATACGTTATTAAATACACTCTAGTATTTGACTGGTACTTATTTGATCGAACCGTGAAGGATGAAACAACTAGTTGAGTTTAACCGCTCTACTGAGTTTAACCTTTCTACCAATACCCATCCCCAAACTATTTTCTATAAGTAGGGAACTAAAGACATTTTAAGTGAAATGATGGACTATAACATTCAGCTCATTTTACATTATGTTTTACATAGTTCCTGTATCATGTGACTTAACATGGCTATTTAACGTAAGAAGTTAACTGTAGGAGGTTGAATTATTTAGTAACACTAAAATATTGGTTGGAGAAAAATTTATAGAGAGTTAAAGCTCAAATATTTTATAAAAAGATTTGTGACATGTTTGGATGTTTGCGATATTGCTTTATGTGTTTTAAAGAATTATGGAGGACATAAATATTGGTTTTAAATTTTAGTACATGGACAACAATTTCGGGGTAGGGGCTAGCATCGATAGCATCAACCCCAATGGCCAACAAGTATTTATTTTATCGAGACCCCGACATGATGAAAGGTAAAATCGACCTCGGCGGAATTTGAACTCAGAACGTAAAGATGGATCAAATGCCGCTAACCATTTTAGCGATTCTGCTACCTCGCCGACTTATGAAAGATAACGATTCTGCCAGCTTGCCGGCTTATGAAAGACATAAATATTACAAATAACTGTCCTTGGGGTGAGTTATTTTCTTTGGATTGTGCTTTGAGGTGATAGAAGGGAATAGATGTGCGAAATGGAAATCCGTTCGGAAAGTTCCTGCTTTGGCATCAATAAGCGACCACAAAGTGGATAATTATGAAATGCTGGAGAATGAGCTGTTAGTGATTCAAAACTGAAGAGAGAAATGGAATACTTTAGGAAAATGTTTTGGGTTATTGTTAATGAATGCAATGATCCTTAAAACACAACGGATTGAAAGGTGAAATAATACGCAAGATTGTTTAGTATATAAAATGACAGTGTCTATTACAGATGCAAACCGAAGAACTAAATGGAGAGTTACTGGGTATCCATAGTAAATAGTTAAGTATCGTTCTGTTCAGTGGAAGGATTGGGGATAAGATAAGGGTTCCATATATAATGTAAGTACTTCCTTTCCTATATTTTTCTGGAGTCGTTCATACGTTGTATTCCAAACCCCAACTTCAAATCAGGGAAAACTCATCTTAACAATACACACGTGTGCGCGCGCGCACACACACACATACACACACACACACACACACACACACACACATATGTATATATAAAGAAATTCCAACTTCGATTTTCACGTTTTATTTACAATCTTATAATAATATAACATAATATAATATAATGAAATGATAGAATATTAAATGTCCATTCTGATTGAATTAGTATTTTCATGCATTAAAATATGCAATGTTCAGGATCATGTAGTTGTGGTGACAGTTATGTTTTACAATTTAAAACTGTAGCGAGATGGTTAAACTGTATATATATATATATATTCCACGTCCTCACCTTGTTGTTTTTTCGTGTTTTTTCTTGCTTGTTCATGTTTAGATTGATTATATATATATATATATATATATATATATATATATATATATATATATATATATATATATATATATATATATATATATATATACAGCGTACATTTAAACACATAAGAGAGATGTCCATAATAGGACATCTAACCCACTAGAAGGAGCAGTCAAACTCCAAACCACAATTAGGGATAATTTCGAAAGGTAATGAAAGATAAAAACATTTACCATCTATTTCCTGAACCAAGATTTCAAGCTATTTTTAGCAAAATAAAATAATTTGCAAGGTCAGCTATCATCTGCAAGAAAGCCAAGATTAGCACGGTGGTCAGAAATAGGGTAAAGGATGACTCGTCCGAGAAAATAACATTCTTCCACTGCTCTAAGGACGAATTCTGTAGGTTTTTACTCCACTCTAAATGCGTTTGTTTTTGATAGTAGTGGTTTTCTGATTGCAGCCCTCCCGTGAAATCCGGCTTTGTACAGTTTTTGTGGAAACTGGATTCTTGAGGTTGTCATTCAGCTCTGAAGTCATTTTGAGAGCTGCACTCTTGTGATCCTTTCTAACAATTCGCGTAAGAATCCGACGGTCTCTATCAGAAAATTTTGGTTTTCTTCCGGAGATTTGTTTCGACGAGGAGGTTTTCCCCTCTTTCTCAAAGGCTATCATTACTTTCGAGACAGTTCTTCTTGATACACCAAACGTTTATTATTAATCACGAAACTTTTTTCGACGCGTCTAGCATCGATTCCTCTTGGGTGGGACACCCAACAAGTGGCTCAGGAGCATACGGTGGAGCAGATGTTTCTCATCGGGTGATGAATAACTATAACTCGTTAAATGAATGTTCCGCAATGTAACTTTCCGTTTTGTAGAAAGAAAAGCAGCCAGACGGAGGAACTATCTTCATTTATATAGAAGATCAAAAACAAAATCACACATGGCAAAAAGAGAAACGACACGCCATCTAGCGAGAAAAGTATTAAAAATAACCGTTAACAAATATGGATGTATAAAGGCCCTCGGGCAAGCTGCATGGTGCGAGTACACTCACTCATACAAGCATCCGCAAAAATGTGAGCATATGCACACGTGAGGTTTGGTGCACTCATGATCACAAACCGAGTTAGCTATCTACTTGAGGCTTATA